>NC_056746.1:597491315-597561315 GCF_019279795.1 Protopterus annectens | reverse complement strand
AAATATTTTTTTGTTTATATCTTGTTTATGTATTTTATTTTATTTTACTTGTACTTTATTGTTGTGTCACTATTTGAATTGTAACATTGTTCTGTGGAGCTTTTCCCCCCAGGCCTCCACTGAAAATGGGCTCTTGAGCCCAGTGGACCACCCTGGTCAACACCTGGAATAAATAAAATAAATAAATAAAAATGTAAATATATATATATATATATATATATATATATATATATATATATATAAATATATATATATATATATATATATATATATATATATATATATAGACCTCAGATCCATACTGTGACCTCTTGCTGCAACAAATCTGTCCAAACGCTGTCAAAATGGGGGTCAATGGTCCCAAACTAGGGACCCTTTTAAATATTGCCCTTATCTTTCTCTTTCCTGTAGCAACTGTTCTGCTTTGCAACAAAATAATATGTCCTGCCATATTTTTGAACCCAGGGCCCTGTAAACTACAGTCAAAGTAATGCACCATTACACCATCTGAGCTCTATAAAATAGCGATGATTTGCCAAGCATGTCAGTTAGTACAGTCACTCAACAGTAGGGAAAAGATTCTGTAGAATCAGTCCGGTTCACTATATATAAATCTATATATGTTTGGAGATGCATATATGTGGACAAATCTATACATAATATATATATATACATATATATATATATATATATATATATAGAGAGAGAGAGAGAGAGAGATACAGCTAAATGTATATCTACATATATGCATACACACACACACACACACACACACACACACACACACACACACACACACACACACATATATAGGTTCATAGGTTGGTACTGGGCTATCGGCCCTAGGGCCTATAGAAGCCTAGCCATAACAATTCCATGGATATTTATTCCCACACTATTTACTTCCCTGAACCCCTGTCTAGCAGGGTGACTGACATGATCCCTGGGGTGAATTTCCTTTCTCCCACCCAATCATCAAGGTTCCCTTTGAAGATGGCCAAAGAGGTGCTCTGTTTGACATGTATGGGCAGTCTACTCCAGAGTCTGGGGAGTCTCTGGGTCAGGAACCGATCCCTCCAGCATGTTTTGCTTATTGTGATGACAAGGTTTAGATCCCTGGAGGGCATGGCTCTGAGGGATTGGGATTTTTTTAAGTGTAGCATATCCATCAGCTCTGGGTTTGACATGGCCTTGAATGTTAAGCAGAGATCGCCTCGGAGTAGACGATATGCGACAGAGTATAACTGGAGTTTTTTAATTCAGTCAGCATAGGGCATCTGCTTTAGGCCTGTGATTCTTTTAGTGAGGTATTTCTGTGGCCTTTCCAGTTGTTGCAGATGTCTTGAGAGGTACATACCAAATGGAACGTTGTATTCTATAAAGGGTCTAATGAGGGATGAGTACATTGGGACAATGACCTCCTTTTATCTGGATGAAAAACCCTTAGTGATGAGGTGTGCCACATAGAAGGATTTCCTGACTGTTGTGGCGATGTGGTTATTGAAGGTGAGACCACTGCATACCCATGTCCCTAAGTCTCTTATCACACTTTCAGTGTTTAGTGTACTGCCACCTATGTGGTAATTCATGGGTACATGTTTTTTTCCCAAAGGGGATAACTATACATTTCTTGGCATTGAGCTTGAGCCCATGGCTCTGGCACCAAGCATCTGTTTCTGTGAGGTCCTTTTGTAGAGTATCGACCTAATTTGGGGATTAAATAATGGCTCCCTGTTTGAAGTCATCTTTGAACTTTGCTAGCCAGAGTCCCTTAGTGTTGGCCTGTACTTCAGAGAAGTAGATGCCAAACAAGAGAGGTCCCAGGACTGAGCCCTGAGGTACTCCACTTGTCACTTGTCTGGAGCTGGATTTGGTGTCAGCTACTTTTACAGTGTGGGTTCTGTCAGTAAGCCATTTGGCAACCCATCGAGTGATGTAGGGATTAATGCCCAGCTTAGTAAGTTTATCTATGATTCCAGAGTGGGGGTTGGTGTCAAAGGCCTTACTGAGGTACAGATAGGCTGCATGGACTGCCTTACCCTCATCCACGGCTCTGGAGACTGATTTGAAGAAGTTAATCAGGTTCAGGAGGCAAGATCGGCCCTTCACGAATGCAAACTGGGTAGGGTCCAGTGTTTTAAGGTTGCCAATGTCTTTGTTTATAAGTTCCATGATAATACGTTCCATGGCCTTGCAGATCAGGCTCGTCAGACTGATGGGGCGGTAGTTCCCGGGATTCAAGGTGGATCCCGCCTTGTCGAGTGGGATAACTGTAGCTATTTGCCTGAGGTGAGGGTATGATTAAACATGACACTTAGGTGAGGTGCCAGTTCATTTTGTAGTTCATGTAGTACACAGCCCGGGATGTCATCTGGTCCCATGGATGCTGTATTCTTAGCTTTGGAGAGTGCATTTTTACCTGTGTGGCCATTATTACCGGAATTTAGCAATCTTCCAGGGGATGAGAAGGGGGTGAAGTTGGCACTGAATCGATCTACCAGGATACTGGCAATATCTTTGGGATCAGTGTATTTAATGCCATTATGGTGTAGCTCAGAGCAGCTCTGAGCATTGCCATTTAGATTCTTGACATAGTTATAGAATGCCTTGTGGTTGTCTTTGGAATCTTTGGCAATTTTATTTTTGTAACTAGCTTTGGAGGATTTTATGAGGGATCTAAGCTTCTTACTGAAGCTGGTAAGGGAGTTTTTTGCATCTTGGGATTTTCCTCTTTTCTGCATCAGTTTTTTCTATTTGTTGTAAAGTTTGTTTATGGCAGGGGACCACCAGATTGGCTTCCTTTTTTTGGAGGAAAGCATCTTGAGTGTATGTGCTCGTACAGTGTCTTAGTGTAGGACTCAGGAGTCGAACTTTTAGTTCCCATCTGCATGGGTGACATGAAGTTTGTAAATTCTGACTTGAGTGGCATGAAGTTGACTTTGGAGAAGTTTTTTTATGGAGGTTTCCTTACTGGGGGAAACCATCAGATGATGAAGCTTTGTATTGGCAAAGTGAAAGCACGCTCAACTTAATCTGGATTCGGTGATTTGACTGTCTGTTATTGGTTGTTTAAGGGAGTTTTTTGCGGTCGTTGGATTAAACAATTGTTTTACTTCACACTACGTAATCTCTACTTCATTCATTGCTTTTGGATTTTGTTCTTTTGTTTGGTTGTATATTAATATTTTCCAGTATGTTTAGAAAGGTGTAGTGAGAATCTTGGGGCATGATGGGGGATTTGTAGCAAGTTACAGTTTGGATTTCAGCCTTACCTAGTGTTAGTTGCAGCTGGAGAATTTCAGATGCATTGTGTTGGGCAACTAGCCCGGAGGTGTGAATATCCTTGGTGAATATGGACACTCTTCCACCTTTAGTGTTTCAATCCTGGTTTGTTGGCCGAAATGTGTGATAAGAGTTGTAGCCTGGTATTACAGGGGTGATTTCTGGAGCTTCGAACCATGTCTCAGTTAATGCACAGATATCGATGTTCTCCATTTTTAGGAGTGCCTCGAGAGAGTGCATTTTGAGGTTTAGACTTCTAGCATTGAATAGCATTACCTTCAGATTTTGCATGCTTGTACCTGTTACGATGGTGGTTTTGTCCTTTGAACTTTGCCTAAAAAAGGCACTATAGGGGTGGAAAGAGCCTTTGCCAGTAACCTGAATCCCAGGGGTGACAGGTATAGAAAAGTAAATATATATATATATATATATATATATATATATATATATATATATATATATATATATATATGTGTGTGTGTGTGTGTGTACATAAATATGTAACAGCTATAAACACATGCAATCTGAGGGTCATGCTGCTGTACCCTATAAGTCTAAATCTGAAAATGCACTCACCTAAAACATTCCTTAAAATGGGGAACAATGACATCTATGCTGTAACAGAGACCTGGTTAAAGGCAGCAGGAAGCACTCCTGAACTACCAGCCTATAATTCATTCCACACCTTTTGGCTGCAGAACTTGGATTGAAGCTCCAAAGGTGGTGGTATTTCCATATTTATAAAGGATGCACACACCTCCAGAGTGGTAGCTCAACATTATGCATCACAGATCCTGCAGGTGTAGCTAACATTGGGTAAGACAATGGTTCAGGTTGTAGCCTGCTACAGGTCGCCAACCATGTCCCAAGACTCACACTCCATGTTCCTAATCATCCTGGAGAATATTAGTGTCCAACCTAACACTCTCATACTGGTTGACTTCAACTACCCTACCATTAACTAGGAAAGCTACTCATGTACCAATGCTTTTGCCCATCACATCGACCTGGTTCTTACTAACATGGGTGACAGTTACTGTACACCAGTGATCAACTCATCCTTTGTTAGATCTGACCACAAAGTTATCACTTTTGAAAATATACAGCCCCCCCCCCCCCCCGCAATGGTAACAACCATCAAAAGCCTTTCCAAAGCTAACTTTGGCCTCCTAAAAACAGAGGTGGTTAATCTCATGGCAGCCATGCAAATGGAGACTAGTTGCATGACTGCTGAATCAAACATCAATGCACTATGAACACATACACAAGTCCATGGATACTGCCATACCTAATAGAACCAAGACCCCCATCTCCAAAAAAAGGAAGCCAATATGGTGGTCCCTGGTCATAAAGAAACTGTACAACAGAAGAAGAAAACTTATACAGAATAAGGTGAAGTCCCAAGACTGGAAAAAAACCCTTATCAGCCTCAATTAAAAGTTGAGATCCCTCATCAAATACTACAAAGCTAGCTGTGAGAACAGAATTGGAGCACATAATAAAGACAACCACAAGGTCTCATACAGTTATTTTAAAGAATCTCCATGGCAATACCAGGATTTGCTCTGAACTACTGGACAACGGTACCTCCTAGACTGAGCCAACAAATGTTGCCAATATACTGGCCGACATATTCAGTGCAAACTCCCCCCCCCCCCAAAGGACCAATCACAATACCAGTACACTGCCAGGCACCCAGTATTGCTGCTGTACAGGATAAAATATCACTGTCGAAGGCCAAGAATACAGCTTCTATAGGACCTGACAATATTCCTGGCTGTGTTCTACATGAACTACAGAGTGACCTGGTACCTCACCTGTGTGCCCTGTTCAATCACAGCCTCACCTCAGGCTTTGTCCATACTGAATTGTGCACTGCTACAGTTACCCCTCTCCACAAAGGAGGAGTGACTACAGACCCTGGGAACTATCACCCAGATAGCCTGACAAGTCTGTTATGCAAAGATATGGAATGCATCATCAAGCACCTAATAAACAAGGATATGGGAATCTCCAGACTGAGTATCCCACACAGCTTAGTTTTGTGAAGGGTAGGTCATACCTGCTCAATCAACCTGATCAACTTCTTTGAGTCAGTCACCCGAGCTGTGGATGAAGGCAAAGTGGCACATACAGCCTACCTTGATCTGGCCAAAGCCTTTGATAACATTCCCCACTCAGGAATCATAAAAAAACTCATTAAGCTGGGCATAAAGCCCTATATCACTAGGTGGGTTGCAAACTGGGTCACAGATAGACCTCACAGTGTGAAAATAGCTGACTCCAAGTCAGACTGCTGAGCAGTCATAAGTGGAGTCCCACAGGGTTCTGTCCTGGGTCCTCTCCTGTTTGGTATCAATTTTACAGAAGTCCATGCCAACATGAAGGGAATCTGGCTGACAAATTGTGCAGACAATTGCAAGTTGGGAGCTATTATTAACTACCCAAGTGATGCTGGCATCCTACAGAAAGGCATCACTGAGACCAATGACTGGTTTCAGAGCCATGGTCTTAAGCTGAATGTCAGAAAATGTGTTGTCATTCCCTTTGGGAAAAACCCTGTCCCCATGAATTACCACATCAATGGTAGTCCCCTGAATAAAGTAGGCATTATATGATCTGGGTACAATGGTTAACGGCAATGTCTCTTTTGACCAACACATTGCCACTGTGGTCAGAAAGTCCTTCTATGTGGCACATCTCATTACTAACGCATTAGCATCCAGGAAGGAAGAGGTCATTGTCTCCCTGTACTCTTCTTGACAGAGTGACACAGTTTGTTTCAGCATACATATTCTGATGGGTGTGAGGTAGGTAAATGAAATGTATATCATCATGTTCTAACAACAATCATATCATTACAGTGATTTACCAGATAAATGAGAATAATCTGTAAAACAGGCCAGAAATATGAGCAATAAACCTGGACATCCTGAAACAATCAGCCAGTTGAGAAGTATGTTCAGAACCACTTACTGCAATGAATCTTGACCAAGGCTGACAAAGTGTTGTGTGGAAGCCATAAAAATGGGGATGTATCTTAAGTACTGGCGTAGATAAGCTAACACAGCTGCTGTAGTAACACCTTCATGTGTGCTCTAACATATATTTAGTGAAATAGCACAAGTAATTGAAATAGAAAATCTGCTATGGGTATTTAAACATGTATTTGCAACTATATCAGGCACTACAGGGATGTAACAGCACTGACAAAAAGACACCAGTTTGAAAGTGCATACTCACAAGCAAAATCATCACAGTCACAGTCACATCAAGTCAAGTGAGGTAAGTCAAGTGAAGAGTAGAGTATATGGACTGTGTGAACAAATACATCATTGTTTGCCACTCACACACACTAGCTCTATATATACAGCCAAAAGACCAGTAGAAACTGGAGCAGCATGCACAGTCAGATAAAAAAGGAGACATAACACTTACATCTGCCCCCCCCCCCCAAACACAGCCGAAATAACATGTACACATGACATGTGTACACAATCCTGACAGTCTGTTAACAATGGCCAGACATACGCAGGCCTCTCACATGTACAGTTCACCTCAGAATGTTCAGGTTCAGGACTCATATCTATGGCTTCTTCCCTGGCATGTCTGTGGGCCTACTGCATTACTAGGATGGTATCAGGAATGAAGGCAAGAAATAATGATACTAAATACGTCTGAGCCTCATTGACAGCTGTACAAAGCCTGACATCGTTTGGGTACAGATGCACAAACACAGGGGTAGACTGGACATATTGCTGTTATACATTGAGACAGTTGCAGAAGTTACTGGGTTTGTTGTAACATCTCCTTTATGAGGAATATGAAGTCAGTAATACCAATAGATGTGAGTATTTATTGACTGCATTCCCCAGAGTCCCCATCTGATATTCCAAGGACACCAACTGTCTGAGGAACAAACAAAACATAACAGGAAAACATGTGGCCAGTCGGTGGACAGAATGCCAGTGGAGAGGTATGTTAGAGACATATCACTGTCAGGCGTGAAGTCACTCACTAAATGCATGTCCACACAAACCTTGTCAATCTATCAACCACCATGTGTATAACAGCACTTATGACATAGAATCTGTTCGCAATTCTGGGGATATGTCCCCCATGTTGTTGGGCTGTCTCCAAATGTTCTGGGAAGTATTGCCACCTACTGTCTGGGAATCTGTAGCCCACCACCTCTGTAATGTCCCTCACATAGGCAAGGAAAAGGGGCAAGGCCAACATTAAGGAATGTCCCATATGTTGGAACTAGCAGCAGTGTCCAGGCCCACAGCAGAATACTTTGTGGACATCTACATAGTTGTATGGCCTTAGCAATACCCGACATCTGCACATCTGCACAGAGGATAGACAGAAAGTAGATAGCCAACAGGTTATGCATTAGGATGAATGTTTTGAAGGATAGAAGTCTGAAACTGAAATGTATGCCACTACTACATGACAGCAGTCCTCAATGTGAAGTCCAAAAATGTAGTAGTCTACAGTTAATATAATAATATATTAATATCCAATAGGAGATACATAAAAACATACAGCTCAAGCAACAAGAACAAGATTGTTTAGTACTCAGAGTCCCAGCATTGCATGCAGGGGTGCATGGTTCAAGTACTATAATCTGCATAATAATTTTACTTGGAAAAACACTGTTAAAAGTACTAATTTAAAAATACAGTATGTGTTAAACTATTTTTGTCAACCAGTGCACTGTAGCTGGTGTAACATTCAAGTGTGACTGCATATAACCTGGAATACTCCCCATGTATAACACAAATTAAAATAAACAAAGATTGTGGTACTATCCATGTATACCCAAGTGTTCCATACAGTATAGTCACACCCCCTTCCTACTGAAATGACAGCACATAGAAGCATATTATGTACAGGAAATTAAATACACTTATTAAAGATGTTATTACCCTACTATTTTATTAGGCTAGAATGTGATCAATGGTTACCAGGGCTGAGTTATGCTTATCAGGTTTAAACATTGCTTAAATGTAAATGCTAAGCAGATTTGCACACTGGTAAGCATAGCCTACATTGTGTAAGCACCTATCTGTTTAACCATATGTTAGCACCGCATACCATCATGCAAAACCCTGCAAACATGCTTAAAACTGCTCAAAACTGCCTTAACCACTGTGTATCCAACAGTTCTTGTTCTGACTAGCAACAAAATAAACAGCCCTTGCAGGTCTTGAACCCAGGACCCTACACATCATAGTCATAGCAACTTGCTACTAAGCCATCGGAAATGCATGGCTTTAGGATGTTTTCTCAAACATGCCATGCATTACATCCAGTTTACAATAAGGAAGAGACACTGTGAAATCAGGAAGGATTGGTATCTACATATATATATATATATATATATATATATATATATATATACACACACACACACACACACATATATATATATATATATATATATATATATATATATATATATATATACATATATATAAAAAGAAACATATACATATATAGAGAGAGATAGATGTGTATGGATAATATATATATATATATATATATATATATATATATATATATATATATATGTGTGTGTGTGTGTGTGTGTGTGTGTGTGTGTGTGTGTGTGTGTGTGTGTGTAACAATAAATTGATATATTACCAATATATATATATATATATATATATATATATATATATATATATATATATATATATATATATATACATGTCTCAAAATGCCCATGCAAACATATACTGCTGATAGATGACCCATAACTGGGGCAGCATGCACAGTTGGATACAAAAAGACCCATGACACTCACATCTGCCCCCCCCACACAGTCCAAATAAATAAGTGAACAGTACATTGCTACAAAATCATAACAGCCCATACACAATGGCCAGACATACAACAGCCTCTTATCAAAACAACTAACATGACTGAAGATAGCAAAGAGAAATACAACCAGTCAGTAAGTCACACAGGTTTATTATACTCTGATGTCTTCTCCAAAGCCTTCAAGGACTAAAACATTACAAGAAATACTTGCCTTAAATACAGGAAGCAATTAACACTTAATTAAATAATTAAATACACAGCACCCAATTACACTCCTCATTTAACCTACTAGGGGATAAAGTATTAGATTTAATAATAATACATTGATACTGTACATAACAATTGTTCTTTTATGAATGTTTCATCAAACTGAGAAACATACTTTTTCCAAAACAGTACCTTGTAACCCACTACTGTCCCCATGGTGAGATTTATTTAAATCTACAGCTATACAGCTGTCTTTTTTCTTATCAGTAATATGTTTCACATGTTCTAACAGACTAGTTTTAAAACACTTGTTACTCTCCCCCAACATAATATATGTTATAAGGGCATCTAAGAGCATTCTTTGTACACTAATCTCTTGAATGTACAGACTTCCAGATGTTTTCCAGCCTTTCCCCTCAGCAGGAATGACAACACTAAATAATGATATACCATACCTATCAACTTCCTGTATGACATCTGGACAAAACCTGACATAATTGGTGGGCAGAGGCTCACGAACATGGCCATACTTGAAATATTACTGTTATACACTGTGAAAGTTGCTGGTGTTACAGGGTTTGTTGTAACATATATTTTCTGAGGGAAATAAAGTCAGAAAAACAAATGGATGTTAGCATTTATTGATTGCAATCACCAGAGTATGCTGCTGATTTGCCAAGGAGAACACCTGTCTAGGGAACAGACCAACCATAACAGGCTAACCTCTGGCCATTATTTGGCTAGTCCTACAGTTGAGAACTATCCAGAGACAAAATTTTGTCAGACTGACACCCATGCAGAAGTAGCATGTTCAGACAAACCCTGTTAAACTAGCAGTATTCAAAACATATAACAGCAATACTCACATTCTGCCAAATCTTGAACATTCTCCACCATTTACTTGGCTTGTCTTCACAAGTCTTGTTGTAAGCAATATTAGCTCACACACATCCAGGATGTCTTCCTCACATGTGAGGGAAAGGGTCAATGGCCACATGGAGTACTCAATTATAGGAGTGTGTTTCCATGACATTGGCTATTGGAAGAACTGCACAGCTGATCTGCATGTAATTAGCAACTGGGGAACACAAATTGGTGCTCAGGCCATCACATGGTCATGAGCATTACCTACAAAAGACAAGATGCCATCTGTTCAAATCAGTTCTGTCATACTGTGAGAGAGAAAAAAAACAAACAAAAAGGAGATATATCTTTGACAATTCTAAAAAAAGGGTATGTGAAACAAGTAAGCATGTAATTGAATGCAGTATGTGGTCTGTAATAATGGAAAACATGGGTTTGAAAGCATATGTTTCAACAAGACTTGCTGTAGTGATGTAATGCTGAACAGCAGTGATTATCCTAGCATGTGGCTCTGTCTGTAGTGACATAGATCACAGCTCAGGCCCCTGACTCACCCCAGGAAAGCACAACTGATATTTGGAAACTACTGGAGTGTCTGTCAAATACCATGGACTGTGCCACTGCTAGGCCAGCTTCTTGGATATTGTACATATCCACATGTTACCTGCGCATATAACTATGATACACATTTTCTCTTGTAAATATAAGAGAACTATACAGAGCATGTGCAGAGTAAAGTACTATTGCAGAAGTGTGTGTTGAAATGCTTGTGATAAAGTGAGTTCATTCCTTCAACTGTACAGTCTTATAAGCACATGTGTGCCTGATAGCTGGAGTCACTTACACATAAGACTTGTGTTATGTTAGGCAAACCATTGTCAGGTCTGTTAACAACGACACCATAACATAATAGCCTGGATATGGATGTGGGACATCATCCAGCTTAGCACTGTGATAGCAAAGCCTACTGTGCAATCAACTTACTTATCTATGTATGTAAATCAGTTGTGCATGTTCTACTTTTGTGTAATATCAGCTTCAGTGCATACAATGGACATAAATGTTTACAGGTACTGGTTATTGCATTGGCATGACAATGATATGGGTAGTAGAATAGGCATGATTATCAGGTTGTAATTGGAGAAGTGTGCTACTGTGTTATGACCCTCTGTCCATGGCTACCACAAACAGCTATTTGAACACCTACATACAGTGGATATCAAGAGTGCACACATCCCTGTTGAAATGCCAGGTGTGTGTACTATACAAAATTGAGACCACAAGAAATCTTGTCAACGCATTTCCAACCTTGATTCTGACCTGTAACCTGTACAATTCTATTGACAAACAGATCTGCTAGTGAAGAAAATATACAACATAAGAAATGTACTATAAACTGGTTGCATACATGTGCACACACATAAACCACTACTTGGTTGATGCACCTCTTGCAGTAATCACAGCATTCTCTTTTTGGTTACACATATGCCATCAATTAACAAGATTCTGATTAACTCCAAATAATGTTCAACTGTCCTAGTTCGATATATATGACATTTACTCAGTCGCCTGCTACAGCAAAAGACGTGTTTGGCAGAGACCTTACAAAGCATTGAAGGGAACTCAGTGTGGAAAGGTATCATTCAGGACAAGAGTAGAAAGTGTTCCCAACATTGGAGATACCATGGAATACAGTGCAGACCATCATCAGACAGTGGAGAAAATATGAGACAACAGTGACACTGCAAACACCTGGACATCCATTCAAAATGGATGACATGCCAAGATGATAACAGGACATGGAGGCTGACAGGGGACTGACAGCAACACTGAGCTTGAGGAATGCCTGCTAAAGACTGGGTGTGCACCACATGTTTCAACACTCTACTGTATACCCCATATGTCTGCCCTATGAGGTAGGATTGCTAGATGGAAGACTTTTCTTGCACAGAAAAATGTTCAGGGCTGGAAACACATTGCCAAACAGTACATCAAGTCTCCAAAACTCATGTTGGACAATGTGTCATGGTCTGATGACAGCAAGGTTCATTTTTTAGCCCACAATTCCAAGAAGTATGTTTGGTCCAACACAGCACTTTGCATCACTAAATGTACACCATCCCCCTGGTGAAGCATGGTGATCATGCTGCGGGGTTGCTTTTTCAAAAGCTGGAACTTGGCCTCCACTCCAAATGGAAGGAATTATGAACAGTTGCAAATAACAAGAAGTTTTGTCACCAAACATTCAGTCACCTGCTAGAAAGCTGAAGATGAAGAGGGATTTTGCCTATCAAGATGAGTATGCCCCCAAGCATACATCTGAATCTACCAAAGAATGGATTCACCAGATGGGAAATACAGTTTGGGAATGTGCCAGCTAGACCCACACCCAATAGACAATCTGTGGGTTGCCCTGAATAGGGCTGTGCACAAGATATTCCCTCAGTAATTGACATATTTGTAGCACTGTTGGACGGAAGACTGGACAACTATTATCAAGATTTGCCATAATGAAAGACTCCAAACTAAGATGACTGAATGCTGTCATTATCTCAACAAGTGCTTCCACATATTATATGTTTAAGGGTGTGTACACTCATGCAACCAGCTTATTGTAATGATTTCAATTTGCATATGTTTTCCCACAACAGATTATGTTTTCAATAGAATTGTACAGGCTATAGGTCACATTAAAGTTGGGAATTGTTTTGAAATGAGTTATTGTGTGTCAAGTTACAATAGTACAAAGACCAGGCATTCTAAAGGAGTGTGTACAATTATATATCCATGTTAACTGTAAGAACCCAGCAATACCTGACCTGTAAAAGCCGCCTTCACCAAGGTAGAGAAATCCCCTTTGGTTGACACCTGCAATACACAAACCACATAATAGGTTCCTATATTGCTGTACAGGGCCACATAGATGCAGAGAACAACTTGAAAGCATGTCCACCTCTATCTGAAGAAGCATGTGACATCACAGATTACTCCATGTAAGGCTAACTATAAATACAAATCACACATATTCACACTGCTAAAGCCAGTCACAAGGGTGTCTCCACATATGTTGTCAATCCCAGAGGCAACACAATTCACCATGTACTGGTGTTAAATCACATGTCATGCACACATGGCATGACTATAGAAACCTGCATCAGACAGGTTAGGTGTGAACATCACCCTCCTGTCCCCCCATCCCTATAGGCAGATATGCACATCAACCACACACCTCCCCTCATCAATGGTGAGCAGGTACATATTGCCTTCTGAAAGGAAACAACAGTAAGTCTCCATGGGGCCTGATAACATCCCTGTTTGCATCCTTTATGAACTCAGGCGAGTGCTCACAGTACCATCACATAACATATGCAAACACAACCTCAGCAACATCCACACACCATCCGCATGAAAGATGGCCAATGTCATCCCTCTACACAGAAAGGAATGAGAATAGAGGTTTGAGGGTTATGCAATTAACTATCCATCATTGAGGGAAATATGACACATCAGGGCCAGGAGTGTAATGTAAGCTGACATTGTGCTGATAGATTACAGGAGTATGGTGTAGCTGAGTGGTAGAAAGATATATTCACTGTTGACGTGCAATTTCTGTCCAGACTGTTGACAACTGTATAAGGTGCTATGATGTGTTTCACTGTTTATGTCTCACAGGCAGGATGCATCATGTCTGCACTCCAGCATGCAGTGCTGCAGAAACAGCAGAAATAGCTGAATTCATAATCCAGCACTATGATGTAATGTTTGGCTGCACCCAGGAACATCTGCAGGAATGGACTGCCCTGTGAATGACCTAGTCCACAGGGTAAACAATGTTGGCCTGCAGACAAGAACATATGAGCAGGTCCGGCATCATGCAACTGACCTACATAATGCCTGGCAAAGGGCTGCTGCCTTAGCCGGGGAAGCAACAGCCACAGATGGGGGCCCACTCATGCATCCCCCACTTACAGCCCAGGAGCAGCTCCTTGCCAACCTCGGGGCACCCCCCCCAAGAAGAGAACAGCTCCATGAAGGCAGCATAGTGATGTGGGTGCACTTGACAATGGATGAGGAGCATGCAGGTGAGGCCTAGTGCACATTACTAGAGTACTTTAGTATACATAACCTGTATGTGTAGCATATCTGCATGCATATGCTAGATAAGATAGTAGTTGTGGACAGGGTTTGGTAATACACATAAGTGCACATCTATGGTGATGGGCAGCATATTTTTTACTATTGGAGGTTGTATTGTTAATGTGCAGAAATGCTCCTTCCCCCCTGTAACAAGGCCACATGTTGACAGTACCTCTCTCCCACACCTATTTAGCTTCCTCTGGTCTACTAGGACAGCAGCCTGCAGCTGGTGAGTATGTATTTTTTTTGTGCTTTGCCAATACACACCTAGCCATATTGCTTGATGTCCATGTTCACTTATGGTGGTGTTAACTGCAGTGGATCACAGTGGTCATCAGGAGGGCCTGTCTGAAGGGTTAAGGTAGCATTCCTGCAGCATACCTCAGAACCTGTCAGTGCAAGACATGTGGGCACAGAACAACAAACTGGGGGGGGGGGGGGCAAATGGCCTACAGTAGGGACATGTCTAAAACATTAATCCTATACAGTGAATCCCACAGTGTACACACCTCTGTCTAGATGCCAAGTGTTTCTGATATATACAATGACAGACCACAATATGGCATTACTCACCTTTGCTAACCTGTAATTTGACCATAACATGAAGATTTAACTTGTAAATGCAAACAATATGTTCACGATTGGATTGCACAGATCATATGTCACATCTAAGGTGGGTAATGTTTTTGAATGCAGCATGTTGGTCTAATTTTATCTGATATAACAGCCTGCCATGTTAACAGAGGTGTGTATACTTATTATATCCATGTTAAGCTTAGAAGGTTGTTGGTGTAATAGGATTTGTTTGAACATGCATTCACTGCTGGTGATGAGGTGTGGAAATTTAATGTATGTCATTAATTAGTGACATAAATCCTCATATGATCTCAATTATGTGTCAGAAAAACACATAGGGGTTGTAAGGGACAGAACAAACATATGTGCCAGACATCTACACAGTCTTCAATGATTTGTACAGTTGTAAGATATGGTCTACAGTAGTTGCCACTATGTTATACAGGTGAATATCAGTAATGTGTACATGGGTGCAGTATGTGCTAGGTGAATGGACATCACCTACTAAACGTACTCATGCATCCCAGACATGTAAATTGTTAGTGACAAGGATTGAGAATTGCTGCAATACATGATGAGGACTCTCTGTGTCATGCATGTCACCTTTTGTGCAATGTGAGGTCTGTTTAATAGCTTTGTCCCAACTCACCTGTAAGTGTCTGTGTGCATGACTTTGTGCGTGGCAGCCAATGTACAAGTATTAATTTACATTTATTGTCTTCCCTCACAGGTGGCAATGGGGGTCGGGGTCTGTCTCACTTGGGAACTGATGTCAGTGTCTCCGCAGGATCTGAAGATGATGGTAGTGATAGTGAGGCACAGGCTGGGTTGTCAGGGGCTGAATCTGTGCCATTGGTTGGCATCCCATGCTTTTCCACCTCGTCCCCGGACACAGACCCAATGCTCACAAATACCCAATCACCAGTGGCCATAGATGACTGACAGTTGGCAGGTAGTGGCATGGGACAGGCAAGTGTGGTGACTATGGTAAGTGTGTTTGTAGACACCAGCCATAACCAGAGAACAAGAGAGGTCTCACACAGGTGGATGGGCAGGGGTGCTCAAAGGGGGCCTGCTGCCTGACACACCCCTATCAGAAGTGTCACAGCAAATGTCACCAGACACATGTTTTGGACCATCATGGAGGCACAGGCATGTAATGAACATAACACCAGATATCTTCTCAGGGCTGTAAATGCTGCTCTTCCTGCTATGCGTGACAACCTCCATGATCTTGTTGATTCCCATCGTTATTATGTTGAGGTCCTGGATAGATGGTTGAGTGAGATGGTGGCAGTCCTCAATTGTGGCATGTCAGTCCTTGAAAGTGGAATGTCTGTGATTGAGCATGTTGTGGGAGTTGGCCATCGGCCACATGGATGGAGGAGAGCAGCACAAACAGCTGAGGCTACACATGGCTGTGCAACTTCATGCTCCTGTAATGGCAGTAGCATCAGCATAACTGCAGGGGTGTCACTGTCCACACCACAATGCAGCAGGCCATGGGCACGTGGTCCTAGTTGGTCTCAAAAGGGACACGGATCCAGCAGATGCCTTCACCATCTGGGAGTAGTAGTGCATCTGGCCTTGGGCCTGGTGGTGCCCTTGGGTACCCTGGCAGGCCCTGTTCCCATGTTCATGGCCAGAGATGGTGAACTGTACACTCTGCCATATACGGTCCACAGCTGTCAAACCTACCCCTGTGCAAGGCAGCCACATGGAGTGGCTGTGTGCATCCATAAACACACATCACCATCACAACAAGGTAACCTCTGGACTTACACACACCACCTCTGCATGGCCCATATGACATACAACCCCCAAACACACACACACGGTGTCAACCAAATGGCCCTGCCTAGGCCTCTGGCAAACCCACACAACACCCTGTGTATATGATGATACCTGCGCCACATTCCTGTCATCCATACCATTGATGCAGGGGCATGCTAATATGGTTATGATGCACAGGGTGAACTTAGAACTTAGTACAGTTTAGCAATGTAATGCTGTGTAGTGTTGACAGCCAACATGTTTAATGATTACACATCAGGGTGTGTAGCTTTCAGCCATTATGCATTATTGTCAGCCATTATGCATTACTGTTATTATCGTTGACTGCATGTGTCTCCATAATGTATTCTGTTTGTCTTCTAGGTATCTGTGTATCAGCAGGATGTGTCCATTTAGACTACAAGGGGTATGTCAGTGTGATAACACATTGGGTGTGTCATATCCAGGGTATAGAGCTACACAATTGACATGTCTGTATAACAGTTTTTGCATATGCTATGTAGATTATAGGGATGAGGAGTGCATACAGGTAGGTGTATGGTGGCTGACTTCAGCACCTCTTGTACAATGGACTATGGTAAGTCTAGTGGGTGGAACCCACCTCAGATTTTAATTTTTCACACACACAGAAGGTGTTCATCCAACACACATAGAATACTGTTAACAGACACAGACACAGACAATCACAATCGCCGGTGTTGCTTTTGAAATCCCTACTCATCTAGTTAATGGTAGTACAGCATTATGCATTCATCACAGGTGGCACAGAGTTCATATTGTGAGTTTCCAAAGTACGTGTATGGTGAGTAACATAACATACCCTTGTAAGATATGGCAATGTGTGGTATTGTGGGTGTGACAGGTTTCATACTAATGTCATGCAGGGATGTACACACTCACAAACACTGCTATACACAGCAATAGATACAAGTGTGCCACTACTGTGATTAGGAGCCCTGCCTCTGTAGCTGCTCATTCCATACTGTGACATAGCTGTTGCCTGCACACAGCAAAGGGCTTATAGGCCTGCCAGGTGTGTACAGATACCTGTACGGTTGATGAAAAAAGCGGTTGTCATAGAGCAGAATGTAGGATATGTGCTGGGAGTACAGTGGCTTACAACATGGCCACCCAGTGGATATATTCCTCACTCAAACACACAGACTCAGGATACTGGTCTTGTACACACACATACACACACATTTGCCAGGACTGACAGTAGACCCCTACCTATCTAGTTATTGTTACTACAGTATTACACATTTATCGCACATGCCATGGACATCATAGGTGGAAGGGCATCCCAACATACTTGTAAGGTGAGGGACATCAGCAGCCCTTGTAAAATACAGAACTTTGAGGTGTATTGTGGACAGCCACAACATACTTCAACCTACATCACACAGAAACTCCATATGTTCACACAAACCCTGTTAAACTACTGATAATCCACATATTTAACAGAAATACATACATTCAGTCACTGTGTGGAACATTCTCCCCTTTTTGTGGGCCTGTCTCCACAGTTATATAAGAGGTATTTCCAAATGCCCTCTGTGATGCTATTGTTCACACACCTCCATGAAGTTCCCCTCACAGGCAAGGTAAAGGAACTACACCCACATGAAGTGTGTGAAGATGCCATTGTCTATTGGAATAACACCACAGCTGTTCTGCATGCAATTAACAAGTGAGCAACAATAATTGGTGCACAGGCCATCGGCTGCTCATGAGCATTACCTACAAAAGGCAAGCTGCTGCCTATACAACACAGATGTACACCCTACATGTGTGTGGCAAGGGAGAGAGAGAAACTGAGGAAAATACAACAAATAGCATATAACCAACTATAGTTGGAAAAATACAAAGACAGGTATGTCAAACAAGTAAGCATCTCATGGACTGCTGTAGAGTTTATGTAAGAATTGGAAAGAGGAAGGCTGACATATATGTCTCAACAAAGCTTGCTGTACTAATATACTGCTGATCAGAAATTATGGCCATAGCATCTGGGTCTGTCTGCAGTGACACAGATCATCGGAAAGGCCCCAGGAAAGGGTGGCTCACATATGACTACTACTGGAGTGTGTTGAACAATACTGACTTTGATAATGCTAGGCCAGCTACTGGGATGTTGTACATATCCATATCTTACTTGTGAATAGAACTAGGCTATACTTGTTTGTCCCAGATATGTGAGACACCTATACATGGTATTTGCATAGAAAAGCACTGCTGCAGATGTGTGCGGAACTGCATGTTATATACTTAACTGTCCAGTGTTATGCACACTGACCATATGTGTGTCTTGGGTCTATATTATATGTTCGAAGTTTGAAAACTTCGAATCTCATATGATCGACTCCATATGAGCAAGGTTTTCAAACATCGAACATAAAATATAAACTAAAAATAAAAAAACCTACCTGAACATTCTATGTAGGGGGGCAAGCCCCCCTGCACCCCCCACACCACCGCTACTTAAATATACCAACTCTGAAATCGCACTACATTGAAGTAAAGGGAAATATTCCCTACTGGGATTTGCACTGAAACTTTCGATGTTTGAAAACTTCACTCATATGATGTCAATTATATGAGATACAACGTTTTCAAACTTTGAACTTACAATATAGACCTATGTGCCTCATATTTGTAGTCATTTACCCATAGAGTTGTGTTATGTCTGTCAAATAGTTGGCAAATCTGTGAAGAGTGACATTACAACATCCACCTTCATTGTACTCTGGCTTTTCCCATTTGGCATTGCCACAGTGGATCATCTGTTGCCATTTCTGCCTGTCCCCTGAATCTTGCTGTCTCACACCAACCACCAGCGTGTCCTTTCTCACCACATCCATAAACCTTATTTGAGGACTTCCTCTTACCTGGCAGCTGCATCCTTAACCATCCTTTTCCCAATATACTCAGCAGCCCTCCTTAGCACATGTCCAAACTGATGTAATCCTGCCTCTCCAACTTTGTGTCATATCTGTCCAACATGGTCTGACCCTCTCGTATTCACATTGCTAAATCTGTGCACCCATGTTACACTCAGTGCAAATCATACAATCTGTAACTCTGCCATATGCAGCTCTGTCTCCTCCATTGTTTTCAGTGCCACTGTCTCCAACACATATAACATAGGTGGTCTCACTACCCTCTTGTAGAACTTACATATCACATTTACTGGTACTCATCTGTCACAACTCAATCCTTACACTCTTCTCCAACCTCTCCATCCTGCCTGTACTCTTCACCTTTCCTCCACAGTCATCATAACTCTGAAATGTTGATCCCAATCATTTAAGCACACCCACCTTTGCCATATCTGCCCCATGCATCCTCAACATTCCGCTATCCTCCCTCTCATTCACACACAGATATTCTGTCGTAGTCCTGCTGACCTTCATTACTCCCCTCTCTACAGCATATCTCCACCTCTGTAGGGTCTCCTAAATCAGTTTCCTACTCTCAATACAGATCAAATGTAATGTTATCCCTCTGTAGTTACCATAGTTCTGCACAACTACCTTATTTTTAAAACCATACCCAAGCACTTTCTCTCCACTCCTCATTCAACCTCGTACTACCCAAGATATCAGTAAATAGTGTGGCTAAACACACGACTGCAATTTCACGTAAACATCTCCATGCTTCCACAGGTATGTAATGTGGGCCAACAGCCTTTCCAGTATTCATCCCCTTCATAGCTATCCTTACATCATCCTTGTTAAGCTGTTGCACTTCCTGATTCACCATACCAACATCATCCAATCTTCTCTGTCTCATTCTCTGCAGTCAGACGGTCAAAGTACTCTGTCCATGTGTCAACACACTCTCCTCAGTTGTGAGTACATTTATCTCATTATGCTTCATCACCCTTATCTGCTGCACATCTTTCCTAGCTCAGTACATCTGTCTAGCCAATCACCACAACTCCTATCATCCCTCCTTAGTGTCCAAGCTGTCATACAACTCTTCATATGCCTCATCCTTAGCCTTTGCCACATCTCTCTTTACCATGCCTCTCATCTCCTCATACTCCTGTCTACTTTCCTCATCTCTCTGACAGTCTCACTCCTTCTTCCCCATCCTCTTTCTCTGTATACTATCTTGTACTTCTTCAGTCCACCACCAAGTCACCTTGTACTACTTCCTCCATCCACATATCACACTAAGCACCTTTCTAGCCATCTCCCTTAGTAGCTCTGCTGTACTTAACCAGATGTGTGGTAAATTGACAGTACCACCCAGCATCTGTCTTAACTCTTCCTTGAACTCCACCTCACAATCACCATTTTCCAATTCACAGCATGTGAGCCTTGCTGCTGAACTCACACTCTCCCTCTTCTTGATCACCAGCATCATCCTGCAGATCAACATTCTATGCTGCCTAAATACACTTTTCCCTTCACCACTTTACATTCTCCAATCTCCTTCAAACTGGCCCTCCTACATTGGATATATTCCACCTGTGTGCATCTTACTACAGTCTTGTAACTCACCCTATGCTCCTCCCTCATGTTATAGTACATATTCACCACAGCCATGTCCATCTGTTTTGCAAACTCCACTTATCTCACTGTCTGCATTCCTTTTAACACCATGCATACACATCACTTCCACACACCCTCTGTTCCCTTCACCAACATGCCCATTGACATCTGCTGCAACAACCACTCTGTGACCCTTTGGTACAGTCATCACCACATCATCCAAATGACTTCACATTTCTCTTTGTCATCCAACCTCACAACCAAGTTGTGTAGCATATGATTCCCCACTAACCTTGGGACACACACCCCAGTAAACACCAGCGTACAGAGCCCAACATGTTGGAGGTGGGTGGCACCCACACAATGGACAGGGAGCATGCAGGTAAGGGCCCAGTGGGGATTAGTATACTAATGTATCAGACATAGTTGTATCTGCATTGTATCTACATCCATGTGTCAGGTCCAATTGCAGTTGTAGATAGGGTTTTCTAATGCACAGAGGTGCACATCTATGGTGAGGACAGTAATTTGTGTATTATTGTGGTTTATACTGTAACTGTGCAGACATGCTGCATCCATCCTGTACCAAGGCCACATGTGAGTCTGTTGACAATACAGCTCTCTCACAACTACCTAGGTCCCTCTTGTCTGCATATGGGACATCGGCCTGAAGCTGGTGAGTATGGCATTGATCTCTTGTAGCCTGGCAATACCCCAGGCATATAAAGGGCATGAAATTTTCCATGAATACAACTATCACTAATAGCTATATTGCTTTATGTGCATTTTCACTTGTGGTGGGGTTAACTGCATTGCATCACAATGGTCAGCACTGGGGCCTATCTGAGATTAATTTAACATTCCTGTAGCATACCTCACAACTTGTTAATGCAAGATGTTTGGACAGAGGTCAGCAAAATGGGCTGGACAAACGGACTAAGGTAGGGACATGTGTGACACATTTCTGGTATACAGTGGATAAAATTGTGTACACACTCCTGTTAAGATGCAAGGTGTTTCTGATACATACAAATTGGGACCACAATATGTCAGTCCACACCTCTTCCAACCTTTAATGTGACCCATAACATGAACAGTTCACTTGTAAAACCAAGCATCTGGACTCATGTATTGCACCTACAAGGCTGGACAAGTGAGAGGGTGGCAGATGTCATATCAGCATGATGTTTCAGTCAGGTATACCTGCTGCTGCTATATGTGTCAGTACACTCACTGTGGCCTATTTCACTACACTATCACATACATGGGCATTGTTAAGGCGCACAGACCACTTGTAGGTTGCAAACATCTGGATATTCCAGACCCATCTGTACAGAGGACTGTACAATGGTTTAACTTGCTGCATGTGAGGCAGATGTTGTTACCATACTATATAAAGTAATGGCATCTGGAGATGGTCACCAGCTATGTATGGTACATACATCAAAATGGTATAAGACATGTATGGTACACACAGCAAAATGGTATAAGCCAAGCAAGTTATGATCCTCACACACACACACACACACACACACACACACACACACACACACACACACACACACACACACACACACACACACTTGCCAGTATTGGGATTAGAACTCTTGCCTATCTAGTTATTGCTACAATTGTGCTATGCAGTTATCAGACATGCCACAGAGCTTATACATTTTCACCTAGTCCAAAGGTACTTCTAAGGTAAATGACATCAACAGGACTACTAAACTGGAGTGAGGAGAGGTGTAAAGGGTACTACACAAGTCAAAAATGGTATAAGCCAGACAGTATATGATTTTCACACAAACACACACAGCATTGGGATTAGAACCCCTGCCTATCTAGTTATTTTTACTATAGTGTTAAAGTTATCAGGCACACCATGGAGCTTTTACAATTTCAACTAGTCCAAAGGTACTTCTAAGGTGGAATACATCAACAGGACTACTAAATTGGAGTGAGGGGAAGTGTAAAGAGTGGTGCAGAAGTTGAAAATGGTATACCCACACCCTACATGATGCTCATACAAACACACACATTCAGTTGCCAGTAGTGAGATTAGAACTCTTGCCTATCTAGTTATTTCTACTATAGTGCTACACAGTTATCAGCCATGCCACAGAGATTATAAATTTTCACCTACACCAAAGGTACTTCTAAGGTGGATGACATCAACAAGACTACTAAATTGGAGTGAGTGAAGCGTAAAGGGTGGTACAGAAGTAAAAAATGGTATAACCCACACACTACATTATTCTCACACAAACACACTCACTCACACACAAACAGCTGCTAGTATTGGGATTAGAACTCTTGCCTATTTAGTTATTTCTACTGTAGTGTTACACAGTGATCAGGTGCACCACAGAGCTTTTGCAATTTCACCTACTCCAAAGGTACTTCTAAGAGATGACATCAACAGGACAAATAACTTGGAGTGAGGGGAAGTGTAAAGGGTAGTTTACAAGTAAAAAATGGTATAAGCCAGACAGTACACGATTCTTACGCACACACACTCACTTGACAGTATTTGGATTAGAACTCCTGATATCTAGTTATGTCTACTATAGTGTTACACAGTTGCCACATGCACTACAGAGCTTACTGAACTTTAAACTGGCCAAAGCTGTTGATAACTGCACAGCTGAGGTAAAGTATTACAGGTGGCAGAAACTCTGCCTTCAGTTTCACCCTTACATTGTGTTAGTTCTTTCTGTCTTGCACTTCAAATAGCATTATAGCTTGGCACTTCAACAGGTTATTGTATCAATGAGTGTAGCACATCTGGGAGCCATCAGCAGTACTTGTTCATCACAGAAGTAGCCCCAGTACTTACAAGTTATGTCCATCCTTCCTGGCATGATTAAAGTGCAGTTGTCTGTGCTTTCACCCATTAACCTGGTGCACTTGTCCATCTGAGGCACTGTTGTAACTGCATAATGTACACAGACAACCCTCTCCTCTAAACTCCAAACACTCAGACCTGTGAGAGTTACCCGTATATCATCAAATGTAGACATATGCACTCTCCAGCAAAGACTGGACTAGCAAGTCAAGAGGATAAGATTAACACCTGCACTACACCATGAGGAACACATATCTCACCACGACACCCACTTTGACAGCCATGGCATACAGTGAAAAGCCACACACCCAGCTTCACAGAGGCGCTCAAAGAACATTTATCCAAACAGCACAGACCAGCAAGACAGACACCCACTCAGACACCACAATATGGCACATGCCAAAGGACACATATTTCACCTACACAGTGTACCCTTCTACCTAAGCTCCTAAGGCTAACCACCTTGCATACTACAGTGATCATGGGTAACTCAGTACAGAGGCACACACATATCCAACTCAGTAATTTGAATATGGAGCAGGTAACATCCAAATATCTATTACATGCCAGAATCTAACACATGACACAGCCAGTCATGGCACTCCACAGCAACTACAAGTATCACTCTGTATCCATGTGGGTGTGAATGACCTGGGACACACCTCCCTGGACTACATCACAAGAGACATGGTTGAACTCTCTGATTATGTGGTCCAGGCAGGTGTAACAGTAGCCCTGAGCAGTATACTGCTATTAGCCAGAATGATGCTGCAATACTATCAGATGATTGACTGCAACATTGGCTTACATGTTGTGTGTCATTCTCAGGGGATCCAGTCTCTCTCTGCTTGGGATAACATGATTGACAGACCTCAATGACTTGCCACATATGTCCTACATCTGCTGGCCCTGGGTTTCCAGGTACTGGCTAAGTCTCTTGCCGCCCTGATACTGCCTTATTAGGCAGTGTTCCAAATGTAATTATCACCATAACAGCTAGACATGTATGCAATCTGAAGGTCATGTTGCTCAACAGTAGACATCTAACTGTCAAGATGCAGTCACTCAAAGCACTCCTCAGAGTGGAGGACATTGACATTTGTGCTGTAATGGAGAGGTGGTTCACAGCAGCAGACATCATCCCTGTAGTAACAGGATATGATGCATTCCACAGCTGTCAGCCCCCAAACATGGACCACATTACACCTCCATAGGTGGTGTTGTCTCCATATTCATTATTGATAGGCACACCTCCAGACTAGTATCCCAGCATAATACATTGGAGATACTTCTGGTACAACTGCCTTGTGGTAATAGTGCAATCCAGACCATATCCTGCTATGGGCTCCCATCTATGTCCCTAGACTGTTAATATACATTCTTCAACACCCTGTCATCTGTGAAGGTCCAACACAAGAATGATATAGTAGGAGACTTCAACTACCCCTCCATCACCTGGGGAAAGTAGCCAAGTGCTAGTACAGTGGCCCAACACTTCCTGGCATGAATGGACCCACAAAAAATCAATAGTTACTCACCAGAAGTATCTCCAACTAAGAAACAAAGCCAAAACCCAAATAAGACTTGATAAGAAGAATTACTATACTATCTCACAAGTTAAATACCAAAATAATCCTCAAAAGTTCTGGATCACTTTAAATAAATGCTACGACCAGGTCAAACTAAGACCCCTCAACCAACAGTAAATAATCCCCTAGAATATATTGCTAACCAGTTTAATAAATACTTCACTGACTCCATCAAAATCCTTACTAAGCAAAACTTCCCATCACTGCCCATCAACCTAACCTCTCTACTGGATAATAACAACAAAGATTTCTTAAAACCAGTCCCAACCCACAACATACACAAATACTTGCTCAGGCTAAAACCCACAACCCTAGCAGCTGACAACCTACCCTCAACATACTTAAAAATAGCAGCTGAAGCCATCCCCTATCCAGTTTCCCTACTAATAAACTGCTTCATATCCCCACTTTCTGGAAAATTGCTCACATCTTACCCCTACACAAAGGAGCTCCCTCCACCAACTTCTCTAACTATCAGCCCATAGCAATCCTATCCCCTCTATCAAAAATCCTTGAAAGGTGTGTTCACACCCAAAAAGTTAACCACCTCCTAGACAATAAATTACTTACAAATACTCAGCACGGCTTTCGCCCCTACTATAGTACTACCACAGCCCTTATTAGCTTCACTAACACCATCAGTCAACTTAGAAATAAAGGTGACTTAGTATCAACAATCTTTTTAGACTTATCAAAAGTCTTCGATACAGTGTCTCATAACAAACTGCTGACTGTCTTGTCCAAACTGAACCTAAGCTACTCCACTTTAGCCTGGTTTCAGAACTACCTCAAAGATCGGCAACAAGCAGTACGGTGGAACAAAGCTCTTTCTTTTTACCACCAGTGACTATGGGCATGCCTCAAGGGTCTATTCTTGGCTCCCTCCTTTTTAACCTGTTTACAAATAATCTCCATAATGCTACAACTCTAGCCTCCCTTATACATTATGCAGATGACTCCACTGTCATATGTTCAGCTCCAACTCTACCTGAACTACAGAACTTAACACAAACATCCTTCAGTGCTATTCAATCATGGTTGGCAGATGCCCATTTAATCTTGAACCCAAATAAAACTAAACTCATGCTCTTCCACGCCACTAAATTCAAAACACAATCCACTTACTTCAACATCACATCCAGTAATAAGACTGTGATTGAGCCAGTACCATCCACCCAACTTCTCGGTGATGTTATTGATCAAAATCTGAAGTTTGACATACACATTGCCTAGACTGCAAAAGAAGTACATAAGAAAATAGGTACCTTATACAGATGCAAAAACTACATAACCGCAAACTACAGAATAACCACAGCCAGAACTTATCCTCTGTCAACTTTACTATATGCCTCACCCATCCTTACCAACCTCTCCAAATCAGACCTAAGTAAGCTGAATGCCTGCTATAATAAGATAGCTAAATTTGCCACTAGCTGTCCTCCTAGAATCCATCATTGTAATGCCCTAAGACAACTATCTTGGTTAGAACTACCCCACCAACTCATTCTCATGCAACTCTCTACCACCCACCAAATGTACTATAAACCCAATAAAATACCAGCTCTACAAGGCCTCCACAATCTCTATATAAGTACCCGCCCACTAAGATCCACTAATAAAGCTCTAATTGAAGTAACCAGGAGTAAAAATAGCTCAGGTAACTCTCTATACCCCTACCACATTGCTAAACTGTGGAATGCCTTACCACTTGAAATTAGAACTATAACTACTTTAAAAAACTTCAAGCATCACATTAAACTCCACTTCACCAATTCCTGGACTTGTACATGTCGGGTAGCCCAAACCATGGAACTAGCTGATTTTAAAATTTTAATTGCCTATGTAATGAGCATTGAATATAAGTCATATGACTACCTTATGTTGTTTTTTTCTTTCTCACTGTTAATATCTAGCAGATTTTAAGTCTTTAGTTTGCTATGCTACTTGTATATAAGACTAAGTATTGTAATTGCACTCTTATTGTATACAATGTCACTACCTGTTACTACTGCAAGAACTGTCTTCTAGAAGCATTGTTATACAAGATTATTGGTCTTGTCTCCCACTTGACCAATTTATTTTGTTTTAGTCTTTTTACCATTATGAATGCCTGTTACTATTTTTTTTCTTTATTGTATTATACAATTTTCTTTCTTCTAACAAAATAGATTACTAACAATGGAGCTTTTCTCCCCAGGCCTCCACTGAAAAAGGACTCTCCCGGTAAACAAATGTAAAATAATAATAAAATAATAATTTCCAATGCCCTGGACCAGCTCATACTGACCCCCTTTAGAGAATGCAACAACCTTGACCTGAGTTGACTACTTACATATAGGACTGTTGCTCATCCACAGTTGTCAATCTCTACATGGTGAGATCCACACAGGCTGTAATCAACATGGAACTCAACATGTCAGCCACACCCCGCAAAAATTTAACCACCTTGCAAAACCTCTCCAAAGCTGACTTTGCAGCCATAAAAACAGTGGTGGATGACTTCACTGTACCCATGGCAATGGGAAATATCTGCATGACTGTGAAATCATACACATATGCACTGTACAAACAGGTACATGAATGCATGGTCCTAGCCATAGCCAACAGAACCCAGACACTGTCCTCCAAACACTAGGAGACAATGTGATGGTCCCCTGCCATTACTAAAGTGTACAACAGAAAGAGGACACTGTTGCAGAAAAAGGTGGTGTCCCAAGACTGTTGAACCCCCTTATTAGCCTCAAACACAACTTGGGATCCCTCATGGGATGCATTCTATAGCTATGTCAAGAATTTCAATGCCAACGCTCAGATCTGCTCTGAGTTACAGCACAATGGCACTAAATATACAGAACCAACTGATATTGCCAACATCTTGGAAGACAGGTTCAGCGCTAACTTTACCCCCTCTCATCCCCTAAAGGCCCCATCTCTATACCGAAAGAATGCAAAGTTCCCATAATCAAGGCTGCACAGGTAAAAACCACTCTCACCAAGGCTAAGAACACAGCATCCATGGGACCTGACAACATCCCAGGCTGCATTCTACATGAACTACAGAATGAACTGGAAGCCCACCTAATTACCATGTTCAATCATAGCCTCACCTCAGACTTTGTGTCCACGGAATGGCGCACAAACGCAGTTATCCCACTCCACAAAGGGGATCCACCATGGACACTGGGAACTACAGCCGCATTAGCCTGATGAGTCTGGTCTGCAAGGCCATGGAACATATCATCATGGAACTTATAAACAAAGACATTGGTAATTTCCAAACTCTGGACTCTACCCAGTTCAGGTTTGTAAAAGGCAGATCATGTCTCCTAAACATGATAGACTTCTTTGAAGCAGTCACCAAAGCCGTAGATGAGGGTAAGGTGGTTCACACAGCCTATCTAGATCTCGCCTGGCCTTTCAACCCCATCCCCCACTCTGGAATTATAGATAAACTCACTACACTAGGTATAAATCCCTATGTCGCAGGATGGATTGCCAACCGGATCACTGACAGAACCCACACTGTGAAAGTAGCAGACTCCAAATCCGACTTCAGACCAGTGACAAGTGTAATACCACAGGGTTCAGTCTTGGGTCCTCTCCTGTTTGGTATCTACTTCTCTGAAGTACAGGCTAACACAGAAGGTCTTTGGCTAATGAAGCTTGCAGATGACTGCAAACTAGGAGACATAATGGAAACTCCTAACAATGTGGACATCCTACAAAATGGCCTCACTGAGACAGATGCATCAAAGCCATGGCTTCAAGTTCAATGCCAAAAAGTGCATTATCATCCCATTTGGTAAAAGCTCTGTACCCATGAACTAATACATAGGCAGTAGTCTACTTAACAATGAAAGTGTGATAAGAGACCTTGGGACACAGGTGGACAGTAGTCTCTCCTTTGATAATCACATCACCACAGTAGTCAGGAAATGCTTCTACATGGCACACGTCATCACAAAAGTTTTCTCATCCAGGAAAAAAGAGGTAATTGTTTCCCTCTACTCATCACTCATTAGACCCATTATAGAGTACAATTCCCTTTTTGGTATGTACCTCACAAGACATCTACAGCAACTGGAAAGGCAGCAGAAATACCTCACAAAGAGGATTACTGGCCTCAAACAGATGCCCTATGCAGACCATCTCAAATAACTCCAGCTTTACTCCGTCGCATATCGCCTACTCAGAGATGATCTCTGCCTAACATACAAAGCTATGTCAAACCCAGAGCTGTTGGATATGCTCCACTTAAAGAAATCAAAATCCGTCTGAGCTACACACTCTAGGGACCTAAACCTTGTCTCTACAATAAACAGAACATGCTGGAGGGAGAGTTTCCTGTCCCAGAGAGTTCCCATACTCTGGAACAAACTATCTATCTATATCAAACAAAGCTCCTCATTAGCACTCTTCAAGAAAAATCTTGATGTTGGATGGGAAATAGGAAATTCACCCTGGGGATCACTTCTGTGGCTCTGCTCGGCAGGGGCACAGGTAAATAATTTTCTTGGGTGGCGAAAGCCAGGGTACCTTTTGGGCTAGGTTTATATAGGCCCTAGGGCCAATAGCCTACTACCTTCCTATGAACCTATGGAATCACCTACAGGCAGCTATGAAGGCAGAAATGCAGCAGACACTGATGACAATCACAAAAGCCTTTGATAGTTACATCAACAACCTCCACAGCAATAAACACAAGTGCTGTGAGTTACTGCAAAATGCTAATTCCTATCCTGAGACAACAGATATTGGCCACAGTCTTGGTAACACATTCAGTGCCAGCGTTACCCCTTTCTCCCCCCACAAGTGTACAATCACAATGGCAGATGAATGGCAGGCACCCACCAGTACTGCAGGCCAGGTTAGACCTGCATTGTCCACAGGTAAGAATATAGCTTCCATGGGACACCAACATATCCATGGCTGTGTTCTACATGACATACAAAGAGACCTTGGGCCAAATCTGTGTGCCCTGATCAGTCACAGCCTCACCTCAGGCTTTGTCCCTCAAACACGGCACACTTCTACAGTCATCCCTCTTCATAAATGGGTAGCATTTACAGATCCTGGGGATTATTGGCCCCTTAGTCTAACAAGTCTGCTATGTAAGGGTATGGACCAAATCATCAGCGACCTGACTGATGAAGATATAGGTGATCTCCTAACTCTGGAGCCACACAGGTTGGCTTTGTGAAGGCAGATCTTGCCTGCTCAACCTGGTTGATGTCTTTGACTGGGTCACCAGGGCTGTGGATGACAGTAAGGCACTGCATTCAGCCTACATCAATCTGTCCAAAGCTTGTGATACCATCCCTCATTGAGGGATTATTGATAAACCCAACAAACTAGACATCAACCCTTACATACATATATCATTGTATGACAGAGGCAAACTCCAGGTAAGACTGGCAAGCAGTCCCAAGTGGAGTCCCACAGGGATCAGTACTGGGTAGTGTCATGTCCAGCATCTACTTCTCAGGACTCCAGACCAACACAGGGGAACTCTGGCTGACCAAGCTCACAGAGGGCTGCAAGCTGGGAGCTATCATTAACTCTGCAAGTGATGAACACATCCTACAGAAAGGCCTCACTGAGTGATGTGGAAACCATGCCCAAAAGCTTAACACCATTATATGCATCATCATCATCTCCCTTGGTAAAACACTCATTTCCCATTATGTACCACACTGATGGGAGCCCAATGAACACTGTATGCATTATAATAGATCTGGGGACATAGGTTGACAGCAGGTTCCCCTTCAAGCATCACATTGCCACTGTGGTCCGGAAGTGCTTTAAAGAAGGGTTTTGCATCCAGGAGGATAGAGGTTATGATCTCTGTCTACTGTTCCTTCATTAGACCACTCCTCAAGTATTATGGCCCATTTGGCATGTACCTCACTAGATACCTGCAACAGCTGGAGAGGCCACAGAAGCACATCCCAAAGGGGTTCCTAGGCATTACATACACATCCTACACAGACAAACTAAGAAGATGCAAAGCTATTCTCTGTATCCTATCACCTAATTAGCACCTATCTGTGCTTGACTTACAAAGCCATGTGTGACCCAGCTGTTTTCGAGATGCTACATATAAAGACATCCCAATCCATCATCATCACACAATGGAGAGACTTCTACCACATTACCACAATCACCACAACATGCTGGTGGGACAAGTCCCTCACCAAGAGACTGCACATACCCTGGAATACACTTCCCATACATGTAATGCAGAACACCTAGATGACATTGTTTCACAGAAATCTGGATGATTGGATGGGTTATAGACAGTTCAACACAAGGATCACTGCAGTGGCTCTACTGGATACAGGCACTGGGAAGTAACATCGGGTGGCACAGTGGCAGTGTCCTTCTTTGTGCTAGGCTTGTAAAGGCTCCTGGGCCATTAGCCTACTACACACTTGTGAACCTATAAAGGCAATGACATCAGCAGGACTGAAAAAGTAGGGCATTGTGTGGGAAACATATCAAAATACTTCTGCTTACAAACATACACAACCATATTTGCTAGATACAAGAGTAGAACCCATGACAAAGTAATTTTTCTATAGTGTGAAGCATTTATCACATGCATTACTGAGCTTATAGGGCTGGCAGCTGGCCAAAGTTGCTGATAAGGGACTCACATCATCTGGACTGATAAGGTGGGGCAGTGTGAATTGTTGCGCGTGGGACTGGCATAAAACTGTTTTACCTACAAACAAACAAACAAACGCAACTCCCTCAGTCTTGCACACACCACTATCATACACACAGTTGCCAGTATTGAGATTAGAACTCCTACCTATCTACTTGTACTACAGTGTTACGCAATTATCACATGCACTACAGAGCTTATAGGGGTAGGAAGTATCTAATGGTACTTCTAAGGTGACTGACAGCAGCTGATCTTGTGCATATGGTCAATATGATGTGTACTGAGTGGGAACAGTCTGCTAATACTTAGACCTACAGACACACACACACACACACAGGCAGGTGATGTGATCTTAACACCTGACCCTCACTACTATTACACAGTAGGGCTCGCCTTTTATGCTTGCACATGCAACTGTTTAAAATCAGTATGCCACTGTCCACAGCAGGACATCACTGTATGCCATTCAGGATAGCCATGTGTGTGACCCATGCTGCTGTTTGTGTCCCCGTGTGTCTCAGTCTATCACTGTCTGTTAATTCCCACATATATGTATGTGTATGCTTGACATATATGTATGCCTGTGTTTCACACACAACACATACAGCTATATCACATATGGGCCACCTACAGTTAGCTGGGGATAATCCTGTCTTGTGTGTGTGTGTGTGTGTGTGTGTGTGTGTGTGTGTGTGTGTGTGTGTGTGTAAGGACAGTTAAGGTATAAATAGCTGTTTGTATGCACAGATATATCTATACAATATAGTCATAACCAATGTAGATTCCAACATGTGCTGTGATTCTCTAAGTGTAGGAGCATGCTCCAGTGTGACCTTGTGTAGTTAGAGTAGGACTCAATTCCAGAGATAAGTGTACTCTGGTCCAGTGTTTTGTGTGCTACAGACATACCTCTCAGGAGTAAAAAGGACTTTCCTCTGGGTAATGGTTTGTTTTGGCAGACATGTTCTGACATACCTGTATTCTGACAGTGCAATGTATTGTGTCATTACCTAGTGTCAGACATCCTGAAATCATCACAGTGCTGTACCAGAGGAATACTAGTCATCTGATGTGTAGACTGATATTATGATGGCAGCTGTGTATATTATTGCCCCAAAAAGGCCAGCTGGAAGGTGTGGCTACAGCCAGTTGAGTGAAAGTCCAGCAACATGTTGATATACTAGCTGATGATCTTCTGCTTCTGTGGTATCTGTGTAACCTGAGATATCATATCCTGGTGTGGCCATACCAGTCTGCTGTAAATATTTGGCACATTGTCCAGCTGTTTGGCTACAGGTTCTGTCCAGTCTGCATAAACATGTGTTTTTATGGCAAGTTATTTCAGTATAATTGAACTGTGATGTTAAAAAAATATTGACAGACATTCCTGTGTCAGCATACATAACCTTCAGACAATTCCCAATACTGCAAACCCCTCACCCTACCTACTTTTTCAGTATGGCAGAGCAATACTTACAACACATGCCTATCATTGTGCCTTTGTTTCACATTTCCTTCTGCTCTTGTACAGACATGTTGCTGTCAGAGGTTTGGTGTTATGGGTGTGGGTACAGACTGGATTGTACTGTGCAGACATGTTCATTATATATGAAAGCAGCCATAAAACAAGAAAAAAAGCCACACTGACAATTGATGCATGATTATTCACAAATGCCAGAGCACATCAGCTTCACAGGCCTCAAGAAGTCCATTCTATGTGTAGTATATTCCACATAGCACTGTGCCTTCCAGGTATGTTATTTGACAGAGAAATAGGGATCATTGACATGTGTAATCATCAGCACTGCAGTTATCTGCACATGGCCATGTGACAGACAGCTTGTACCTAGGGCAGTACAAGACAACAGGCAGGAGAACATGCTGGCCAGATCCTGACATCATTCACCACACATGCACATAGCTCATTGACCTCTGCATATTGAGCACATGCAACATGTTTTCATGTGCACTGGGACAGACTTACCAGTCTGTGTTATGCTACTATTTCCCTACAAACATACATGTTACTGCATTTCTGTGGACATATGGGGGGGGCACACCTGTCAACTGTAGACATTTGCATATGTGCTGATATCTGTTTTACATTATGTTTCCATTTACCATACTATTGTGCCCTGTCTTGGGGACTACAGGCATATCAGTTAAGAACACAAGTGAGATTGTACTGGCATACATTTGCATGATAGACTTGTTACCCTTCAGAGCCTTACTACTACTGTGAGACCTGCTGTGTTATGACTGTGTGGATCTTTGGGAGGTGATTTCACATTGCTGCCATTTGTGGAGCTTTGCCAGACATTTTCTCCTGTTTTCTACAGCTGACTTACTGTGTGTGTCTGGGGCGGGTATGGGACCCCACACTGACATCCATGGCTGTGAGCTATGACCCCCCCCCCCAGTTAGTTGCCGACACACATATACTGCTGTGGGATTTCCAATCTAGGGTACTAATGCATAGTGTTGAGAGGCCAGTATTGGGAAGATATTACCTGGTGTTTCACACAGCCGACAGTTGTCTGCTGCTATCCCAGTAGTCCACCCCATTCCCTTGCATGCATGCAACAATACCATAAAAATGTTACCAGAACATAATGATACATTAATTTACTGTTAAGGTACTGACTTACCTTGTACCTCTGGCAGTTGTGTGTACAGTGTTTGAGGGCTACCTATGTTGGATGCACAGTACACTGCCTACACATGGTAAGTTACAGGTAGTGTGGTGTGTGTGTCATCCCTTTTTACTGTCTGTGTGAGTAGAGAGAGGTTTCAGTCCCTGGTGCCTACAGTGCCAGTGTGTGCTATGCGTTGCCTCTTTGCCAAGGCCTGAGCATACTGGGCATGCCTCTTTCTGCCTAGAGGGTTTGGCTCAGTGGGGTTCCTCGTCTGAGACCCTCTGTGCCTGTGGGGACCTTGGCAATGGTGAGGGGCGGTGTGGCCCTTCCCCATCCTGTTCCTGCATCTGTTTCTGCAGGATCGTATTCTGCAGCATGGCACATACTATGAACACGTGTGCACATGTCACTGGAGAGTATTGCAAGGATCCACCAGATATGTCCAGGCAGCAGAACTGTGACTTGAGCATCCCAAATACATGCTCTATAATGATCCTGGTTTGTGCGTGTGCCTCATTATGGCATTCTTGAGTGGATGTGTGTGCATTTCTGATGGGTGCCATCATCCATGGCTCCAGTGCATAGCCAGCATCCCCACCAGATGGCCATATGGGATGTCCCCCCAGCAAATCACTGATACAGCTGTGAGGCATTCCAGATGTGGGAGTCGTGATAGCTTCCAGGGCTGCCACCACACACATTCATGATAATGCCCTGGGCATTGCACATGATCTGGCAATTGATGGAGGTGAAGCCCTTGTGGTTTATGTAGACCCTACCCTGCTCACCGGGTGATGCTTTGATGTGGATGTACATGCAGTCTATTGCACCCAGTACCTTCGAGTAGTCTGCTACACGGTGGAAGAAACGCATATTGCTGGTCAACTCCTCATGAGTGTGAGGAAAGTATATGTGCTCACAGGCATGTGGTAGCATGGCATCCAGGAACTGGTGAAGTACCCTGGATGCAGATGCCTATGAAACCCCCCATGATGTCCCCAGTCAGTCATTGGAAAGTACCTGTAGCTTGTATTCTTAAGGCTACACATACCTTAGTATCCACTGCGATGGGTTCCCATCTGTTTGTTCTGGCTCTGAGGCAAGGCTGGCACAGCTCAAGTTGCTGAAGTATGTCCGTATCCACCCTGTAGCACTCTACTATCTCCAGGTAATGTAGCCCCTGGTAGGTTACCCTGGGTCTGAACACTCTTCTCCTCCTCCTGAGTCTGGGGCGGTTGTTGGCATTATCCTCCTCACCATTGTCAGCCTCCAGCACATACTGATGGATCAAAGCAATGGCAGCCCCTAACATTTTTCAAGTTAAAATTCCCTTGCATGTATACACCAGTGGTGCAGAGTTTTTGGGAAAAAAACAGACTGTAAGGTGCTTCCAAAGTTTATACTATTGTGCTGAAGATGCTGCCTGTGTGATTAGCTATGATACATTCCATCTGCCAGCTATGTTATTGACTACTTGTGTTAGAGGCATTAGTGGTAATTTGTGCATGATTGCATTTATTCTGCTCTTGCCCTATTATTACTTTATTTAACTTACATCTCTTCACATTTTCAGCTATGCAGACACCTTCCAATTCTATTGTTGTGTGCTTTCAATAGCCCATTGTGAGTTGCAAGAGTTACATATTAATGATTTCTACTGCATTTCTCCTTTATTGTGCTGTTGTACTTTTATTTTTCTTTCTTTGTTACATCTCCTCCCATTTTCTGCTATGCAGGCACCTGCTTGCAGTATTATTGGCTGCTTTCAATGGCCCATAGTGAGTTGCAGATTATCAATTAGTAATTTATACTGCATTTCCCCTGTTCTGCTTTTTCCTTTTTTTTCCTAAATCCATCCTGTTTAAGCCTCGGGGTGTGCCGCGTAAAACTGTTCAGCGAGTGTAAACACTGCTGAAAAGGAAATGGCATGCCCTGGTCATGAACATGCTTAGCTAAGTGCAGCTAAGCTAAGTAGGACACACCCCTGCTTAGCTGTGTTTAACTACGTGCAAACGGGCAACAGAGCTCCAATGTGCTTACAGCAAGCATGACACACCCCCTTTTGATGTCATCTAACTCTCTTGCTTACACAGCCATCTTAGAGCACCTACAGGGTTAGGTGCAGTCTGACACTTAGAAGAAATTTGTGATTCAGTATAAGTCTCCTCATTAACATACCCCACTGCCTTAATCCATAGTTACTGCACTCATACTGAGTCTTTCCCCTTAACAACCTTTGTTCTATAGTCTGTTTTCATTCTGCATGTCATTGACTATAATGGCAAAATAGATTTTGCATTAATTTGAGTTTTTTTATTTTCCCCACGATCTCGTTTGCGAGGCGCTGCCCTATGCTTAAACGGCTGGAATCGACCAAAAAAAATCAACTTTTATTTTATAAATTTTATTTAGTCTTTCATGCCAATGGCCATATATTTGGACATTGCCATACCTAATTAGGGGAATACATGCTTTCTTTGAGGCTATCATGTCTCCGTTTTGTATTTTGCAGATATGTATTCGGCTACTAGCCGAATACATTTCTGCAACCTACACTGTTCCTCCACAGTATTGTAACTGATTCATGGATCACTAATTCAGCTCATTTGCATGGTTTTCACCAGCAAATTATTTAATTAGCATACTGCAGGGCTTTCCGTACAGGAACAGTGTAGGGCCACTCGTGCACATGAAAACGGGCCATTCCTTGATCACTCGGCAGCCATAATCCATGCAGGAGTGGCTACACTGCTCCTGCACAGATTTCTTGGCTTTGTGAATCCCGAGGAACATCCTTTTATTATGTGGTCATAAAGTAATTTAAATTTCAGCTATTCTTCTGAAGTTAACTTTTTGTGTTTTAGTTCCCATTGTTAAAATATATACATCTAAACAGATACAATAGTGCAGGTGCATTCCTGTTCTATTCCAATAGGGCATACTCTGATTACATTTTAGCTAAATACTTTACAAAATATCTCTTCTGTACCAGAAGTTTGATATACATATAACATACAGTTCTAAAAAAGTTGTAACACAAGCATATGCATCATGTTGATATTCACAAATGACATACAAGTATTTGTAAAATTCCAGTTAGCTGGCTCGTAGTATCTCTTTTCGTGACAACATCTATAACGTAGTTTACACAAATGTATTGTAGGACCCTGATCAGGTCTGTACAGTGGTGCATTCCTGCTGTTACCCAGCTTAGATGGCTAAGAACTGTATAGTTTCCAGCCTGTCAGCACAAATATGTCTGCATATCCCATTTGTGTAGGCTCCTACACTGTCTTGATATTCCACTGTGTTACTTTTAGGATTTTTAGTGGTCAGCATGTGTGTTTGTGCAGCATGCCTCATAGATTAGCATGTTCATGTGAGCAGACTATCCAAATGACAGTGATGAAGTAGGCATATGTCAAGGAAAACCAGATATATTCAGTTAATAATATATAATGTTCTATAAGCTATGCTTCATGACGTGGTGCATAGAGCCACATTGTGCAATCAAGTAGAGCCTTTAAATCATGTCAATTACATCATAGGCAGGTGAACTGGATCATAATTAGCTAATCCCACATGCTGGACCTGCAGCAAAACTGTATAAAGTATGCATACACCCTACCTTCTGATTTTCCCTCAATACTCTAAACCATTGGTGTAGAGACTTGGAAATTGTAAGTGACATAATGCTAGAGGCTTCTGCAGCTTTTTTACATCTGTATGTGCTAGATGCTGAAATCAGTGCTGCTGGTGCTGCTGACAATAGACCTATGCCAAAAAGGAGAGGAGTGTCCAGGCCCAGGGTAACTTCCCATCAGCGGTATGAGCTGCAGATTGTACAGTGCTGCAAGGTAGACAGGGACATATTACCAGAACTCAATGAGCTCTGCCGCCCTCAACTCAGAACCAGAGTAAACAGATGGCAACCCATCCCAATAGAAACTAAGGTATGTGTAGTTCTTAGGCTACTAGCTACATGGAACCTTTCAAAGACCAACTGGGGACATGATGGGGGTGTCACAGGCATCTTTATCCAGGATACTCCACCAATTTCTGGACACAATGCTCCCACATGCCAGTGACACATATCTTTTCCCCTTGACCCTAAGGTTAGGGCCAGCAATATGGAACACTTCTACCATGTAGCACACTACCCTGAAGCACTATGTGCCATAGATTGCACTCATGTACACATCAAGGCACCACCTGGTGAGCAGGGTAGAATCTACATTAACCTCAAGGAATACCACTCCATCAACTGCCAAGTCATGTGCAATGCCTAGGGGATTATCTTGAATGTGAGTGCTTGCAACCTCGGCAGTTATCATGACTCCCATATCTGGCACACATCACTGCTGTACCTGATGTTTGCTAGGGGGGACATCCTACACAGCCATTTACTGGGGGATGCTGGCTACACCCTAGAACTGTGGATGATGAAACCAATCAGAAATGCACACCTCCCCAGAAGAATGCTATAATGGGGCACACACACAAACTAGGAACATCATAAAGCATGTGTTTGGGCTCCTGAAGTCATGGTTCCAGTGCCTCAGTATATCTGGTGGAGCCCTGCAGTATTCTCCAGCCACATGTGCACAGATATTCACAGTATGTGCTATGCTACACAATCTGATTCTGTGGAAATGGCTGCAGCAGGATCAGAAAAAGGAGGGGATATACAGCCCCCAGCAGTGCCTAGGTCACCACAGCCACAGTCACAGGAAGACAAGGAGGAGAGAACCCCCTGCTGATGTCCCGTAGGCAGATGTAGGTGTGCTCAGTACACCCCAGCTTTGACTAAGAGACAATGAATAGCACATTCACTGACAAACACCTTACTCCTACTCACATACAGATATTAAAATTGATGCCAGCCAAATTACACATCCTGTACCTATCCCTGTATTAGCTGCATACTGCTCACATTAGACAGAGTCAGCCCTGAACTACAGTTGTGTCAACTGCTGCACTTGCAAGGTAAGTCCATAACCTACACAGTAGTATGGTGGATTATGTTATGTCATTGTAGCTATGGACCAGATAAAGTATGTAGGCAACTGTACTGGGCTATTTGGACAGAGGTTACATCCACATGGGACTACAGACACCCATTCCACTGACATGTCACCATTTGTATTCAGTAGGCCTCATGCATGGAATATTCATGTAGTCCAACTGCAACAGATTACTGGTACTTCATTCAAGGGTCATGTTAGAAAGCGAGGTTAAATAATAATCAAACTAGTGTGTGTCCTAACTGAACATGGGATTTTGGTCCAGCACCCCTTAAAACAGTAGTGTCCCCTTGTAACTGCCACAACAATAAATCATTATGTTGTATGAACATTTCACAGTTAGTATGCCACACAACATCAGAACAGTAATGTACAATTTGAACCTACATATTATGTGTTACATCACTGTGAATAGCAAAGTATGTATGTATGCAGGTGATGGTGTGATGAATGATCCTCTGTCTGTGAAGTAGCCTCTGTGGTTTAAAGGACTAAGGCAAGTAGCTTGTATGATGGTGTTCAGAGTTCTAATTCTGTGATGTCCAGAGATTTGGCATGGTAAGGAATAACACTCATTGTTTTACAGACTGTGACTCTGTATGTGCTATGCTAGTATTGACTTATTTCACATATCAGCTACACATGTCATACAAAAGTATTAGGTAATATTGGATTAGTCACTATCAGAATTATAAAGGTTGGGACTTGAAACCATATATCAGCATGCATATGTTGAAAATAGATCTAAGTTCCACCTGCAGCATGATGTACTATGACAATATAATAACAGCAATTAATGAAAAATTGTGTTGTGATGTAATTTATAGAGATTTGACAGGGTCATAGACAAAACACTGATCAATAAACTAGAAGAACTAGATACGAATGCACTGTTGATAAGATGGATAGCTGCATGGCTAATATATAGGATGTCAAGTATCATATCATACAGCAATTGGACAAGTGGAATAATTGGTGACAGTCAGGGTGTCCCACAGGGCTCTGTTCTAGGCCCAAACTTGTTCAGATTTCTCTGTAGACCTACCCATTTCATTTGAGTTGCTCCACAGTCTGTATGCAAATGGCTTGAAATTGGGTATACTGATTACATGTGTTACAGATGGGGCATGCCTGCTAAATAACTTGACTAAATTGACCATTTGGTGACAGGAGTATAATATGCAGATACATACATCACAAATTAAGCATATGATATGTGGAAGACATAAATAAAAAGGTGACTATTACATACAGCACACAGTGATTGAAACTGTAGATTCATTTATGGACCTGAGTATATAGGTAGATCTGCTTTTGAGTGTTTCTAATCATATCATAATCCCAGCCTGGAGTACAGCTAGCTGTGGACTGGAGTCAGTTTATGGAACAGTAAGGCTCTGGTGTAAGCAGAGAGCAGCCCATTTGTACGCTGTTTAGCAATGAGCAAACCAAAAATGCCACTGTGCATGCCCATATACTTAGACAGAGTACAAATCCATTGCTCCTCTTGCAATTTTGTAAAATAATATGCATATATAATATATATATATATATATATATATATATATATATATATATATATATATGTCTGCACGTGTGTATGTGTGTGTGTGTGTGTGTGTGTGTGTGTGTGTGTGTGTGTGTGTGTGTGTGTGTGTGTGTGTGTGTGTGTGTGTGTGTGTGTGGGTGTGTGTGTGCGTATGTCTGTATTGCCCTACATAGCAAGATCATGGATAGTAAAGCTGCAATACAACACTTATAATGTTGGATGATGGACCAAAAGGAAGGGCTCAACATTATATAAGCCACTTACAAATATGTGGAAGTGTGTAGAATAACATGTGTTGCAACTGGAGGACTATTGGGATATCTGAATTTCAGAGTTCTTGCAGTCTTCTCTCAAGCCATGTGTAAATGATACCACATTTTACAGCAAACCACAATTTTGTGTTAAACACACGAGTCAAACCTGTGTACTTGCGGAAAACATCTGCACAGTGGTGAGTCATACCATGTCTCCCTATTACATCATGTGGAAACCTTGAAAATGTATGGCATCGTAAATGAATATGTACATATATTATCAAGACATATGTTTTTCTTTTCTATCTATGGCAGCAACAGCACCCACATTCACTATAGCCCCTTGTGTCTGCTGGATTTCACCAGACACACATCAACAACTGAACAAGGTGTGTACTGTATTATGCTGTGTGCACACTAATAGACAGGGCTAATTTAGCTTTGCTACAGTCTTGCCCATCAACCTGCAAACAGACACAGATGCCCAATTTGGGTGCTATTGTCACACAGCAAGGCTACAAAACAGTTTTCTGACTGTTATGCTACTAGCTGCTGATGACAGTAGGAAGAAATGTGACTCTGCAGGGCTCCCAGGCTGTTCAACACATGGGCTTGTTTATGTTCTCTAGGATTACTTCACCTGCAGTCATTTACAACATGAACTTGAGCTGTGGTGCATGCATTAAGGACTGTGATCGGTAGTGTATAACACTAGATAGGTAGGGGTTCAAATCTCACTGCAGCACCCTTTGTGTGTGTATACATATATTTCACCAAAGCAAAAAATGTGCATCACACACTGACTTCAAAGCTGGCATTTGTTTGCACTTTTTGGCAAATGCAGTTGATGCAGGCCTCCAAACTCTCATCTTCCACAAGGCCTGCTGATGTCATTTACCATAAGACTACCTACCTGAAGCTATGCTAATGACAGACTAAAGCTGTGGTGTATGCAATAAGTACTGTGATCTGTAGTTTGTAAGAATAGATAGGTAGGGATTCTAATCTCACTGTATCCCACTTGTGTTTGGGTGTATATGTGGAACTTCTCAAAACAAATATGAATCCCACACAGTCAAGTTTATGTGTGTGAATGCTAATCAGAGCATTTTACATCTGCCTATGGGATCGATCATATGTACATTGGAATTTATTCAGCTAATGGCCTTAGTGCACTTAAAATCCTAGCCAAGTTGTTACCCTTATATACATGATCAACACATATTGCCCCTGTCCACAAGGGACACAGGTAAACCACAATGGTGAAATTATGGTCACCTATCCAATTTTACTGATTGCATCTAAAGAGGGCCAATGAGGTGCTCTGTTTGACATGATGACGGAGTCTATTCCAAAGGGGTGTTAAACTCTGGTAGACAATTGTCTCCCTCAACCAGGTTGTATTAATGTCACAAGCCAGGTTAAGGTCTATACAGTGAGTAACCTGTGCACCATTTGACTTATGGGTATGCATCATTTCCAGTACAGCATGGTCAGAGATTGCCTTGTATGCAAACCAGACATCACCTCTGAGTATTCTGTATGACACACACTAAAGTGATGATCACCATAGACCGATGCTGAAGACCTGAATTGCCCTTGTGAGGAAACTGTGTGGTGCCTCCAATTGCTGCAGGTGCTTGGAAAGGTACATACCAAAAGGGCTGTTGCACTCAACTAGTGGTTTGCAGAGGGAAGAGGACATGAAGGCTATGATGTTTACTTTTTCTGGAGACAATGCCCTCACTTATTACAAGGGAATGATAGAATGCCCTTCTTACTACTGAGGAGACATGGTGATCTAAGGTATGTTAGCTGTCAACCTGTCTTCCCAGGTCTTATACCCATGAGTATGTATGTCAGGTGTTGCTATTAATGTGGTACTTAGGAACATCACTGTTACCAAAAGCAATAATAATACATATATTTGCATTGCTTTTAGGGGCATGACATTGACAACAATCATTTGTTCAAGTAACACCCTCGTGTAGGATTTTGACATACTTTGGAAATTCTATGACAGCTCCCAGTTTGCAGGCATCAGCAAACCTTGTCAACCACAGACATGTACTTTGTGCTTGTCCTTTGGAGAAATGGATTCCAAATGGTAGAGGACTCATGCCTAAACTGTGTAGAACACTGGTTAAATCTTGACTATTGGAGGTGGATTCTCTATTTTGACTATATGACCTGTATCACTGAGACAGTGATTGACCCCTCTAATGATATAAGGGGTGATGCCTTGTTGGGTGCATTTGTCAATGATGGCTTAGTGAGGGATAGTGTCAAATGCATTGGCTAAGTCCAGGTAGGCTGTATGCACAGATTTTCCCTCATCCAGGTCCTAGGTGACTGTCTCAAAGATGTCCACCATGTTTAACAAGCATGATCTCCCTTTGACAAATTCAAACTGTGTAGGGCCAACTGTGTGGAGATTAACTATATCTTTGTTGATAAGGTCCTTGATGATTTGCCCCATGGCCTTGCAGATATGGTTAGTCAGGATAATAGATATATAGTTTCCAGGGTCAGTAGATGCACCATCTCTGTGCAAGCAGATAACAGTGGCTGTTTCCATTCAGCTGGAAAAAAAACTGGTGGTTACACTATGATTTCAAAGAGTTCCCAATGATGTTAGTACTCGATGTTAGAGCCCATGTAGGACTCAGCCTGTGATGTTATCGGGTCCCATAGATGTTGCATTTTTGTTCATAGAGAGGCCATTTTCAACCTGCTCTTTACAGATACAAGGTAGGGGACAGATGGTAGGGATGTCATGGGGTACGTGTGTTGGGGACAGGGGAGAGCTGGTTTCACAGAACCTGTCAGCCAATAGGTTAGGTATGTTAAGAGACTCTGTATATGAGGTATCATTAACCATGAGTTTGGCACAAATGTGACCCTTTCATTTTGGGTTACAGATGCAACTATAGAATGCCTTGCAGTTGTCTTTTGTGGAGGAGGCTAATTTGGAACCCTACTTTGTTTTGGAGGACTTCACACTTATTTTCTAATTTAAGCTGAGGGGGGAGTGTTTCCAGTTTAGGGGGCTCCCTCTTTCCTACCCATAGACAACAATATCTTCCTATTATTCTAAAGCCTGTTACTGGCAGTTGTCCACCAGGCAGGTTTGCTTCATCATGAACCGCTTGTTGTGCTCATGTCAGATACAGCTGAGTCAATGTCGTCATACAGGTGTTTGTATAAAGCATGGGTGTAGAGCTCAGCATAGTTGACAGTTACATCTGAAGGAGGAGGTACAGTGAAGTTATTTATACCATCTCATAGGGGGTATAATCTGGAGTGGTGAATGTCGTTAGTGTATTTTCTGCAAGGGGGTGTCAGGTGTGATACCTACTTTGAATGAGACCCATTTGTGGTCAAATCTCACCAGGGAGGACCTCACAGTGGGGGTGCTACAGTGGTCGCCCATATTGGTAAGCACCCAATCCAGTATGTTAGCTCCCCTTGTGGGGGTGTCAATCAGCTGGCCAAGGGAATTGGAGATAATGAAGTCGAGTAACCTTTGGGCAAGTGAGTTTGAGCATGACTAATCTACCCAGTCGATGAGTAGTAAAAGTCACCCCAAACCATGATGTCCAGATGTATCTTGATAGACTCATGTAGATCCAAATAAGGAAAGTGGGTGTCCAGATTCATGGAGGGGCTCCTGTAGCTGGCAATGGCTTGACTAGGTGCCCCACAAACAGTCAATAGCACCTGATGTGTATTCATGGAATTATACTGTGTAACAAATGTGGGTGTGTATGTATCCTTACTGAATATTTATACACTGCTACCATTAGTTTCCATGCCTTCAGTTTGAGGTCTGCATGTGTGGAAGGAGGTGTAGCTTTGAACCAGGTGTCTGTGACTGTACTAGGGTCTACGTGTTACAAGATGAGGACAGCTTCCAATGAGTGCAGTTTCCTGTTGACACTCCAAGCGCTTAGCAGCATAACCTTGAGGTTGTTTGTTCATGGAATTTTTATACTGGAAATTTTGTCCTTGAGACTTAAAAAGGTCACTATGGGGTGGCAATATCTATCCTTGCCCAGTATCTGAAATCCCAGGAGTGACAGATGAAGACCATCTGTGGCAAATCATCAAGGTCTGTTGAGCATATCATCCCAGGCTGACAGATAAGTGAATCCCCTTAGACTGACACCAGATACTATGCCTACTTTTGAAGTCAATCATCTTTTGTTTGTATTGAGGCATCATCCTAGATGAAGGTAAAATGCAGCTGATGGCCAAGGGCGTACCTGCCACAGACACATAGTGCAAGAGCTCAGTCATGTGTGTTGTCACACAGTCAAGAGAGGTACGTCTCAACTCTTACACAACAACAGGAACTATGATGTAGTCATAACAGTACCTGTTGTTAACAGATTTGACTGTATCTGTGATATGCCATATCCTGCACCTCACAGAGAGCAGACCGTGACCTTTCCTTATCTAGCCTGATGAGAGGGACATCAATGTGACTCATGATGTAATCACCTATGACTAATATGTTTGAATTTGTGTTTTACGGTAAGCGTTTGACCAGTAAGACAGTGGTGCATTAGATATTATGTGTACTGTGTTCTGCAGAGGTAGTATTATGTGTAGCATGCTTGTGTTTCTGTTTGTGATGTGCCTGGTGATTAGGTATGTTTCTCATATGGACCTCCCCATATGTAGCTATGTGTGATGTGGGTTTGGGTGGAGTAGGAGGTGAGGTAGGCATGTTAGCACCCAGCTCATTGTCATATGTACTGACAGGTGTGTGAGAGAGAGCATGGATTCAAGGTTTTTAATGTAGATGCACCTCTCACATGTTGTGTTTGTCTGTAGTAGGAGTACATGTTTGGGGACGCTATCCACATCTCTGCAACAGTCAGAGATAATGCCATTAGCAATAGACTATTGCTTGTGTATATGTCACAACAGGCCATGGTTAGGCAGTGGCCTGACAGATGCTTACATGTAACATGTTATTACCTTTATGGTGTCATTCTAAGTTAGGGTTACCAACTGTCCCACTTTGTGAGGGACACTCCCTCTTTGGGCAGTTGTATCCTGCGAAAAAAAATCAAAAAATGGCAAATGTCCTGACATTTTAGGGCAAAAATATTTCCTAAGTTTTCTTTAATAGTTGTATAAAACAGTTATTTTTTTATCTGAAACGCCTAAATGTTATACAAAATAGCACAACCAACTCAAATGCTACAAGAATAAGCTTTTATTTTGGCAAAAAAGTGAAGTTCTATCCTTTGTACTCATAATTGGTATGTTTTGTCCTGCAAAATCTGTCATTTCTACAAAAAATGTCCCACTTTGGTCATTTGAAAAGGTGGCAACCCTATTCTAAGGTAAAACAGCACCTGACAGTGTGGGTTAGCATGGTAGATTTAGTACACTGCTTTGCCATGTTTGTGGCACTTGAATGAGCCATAATCTCGTTATTAGACATGTTCACAAGATCATACTTACAAATGTGACAATGTACAACTCCAGCAAAGTAAGGGTTATGCTGCTACAACCTTGGGGTTCACAGCCTCAAACACAATCCATGTAGGCACTTTTTGCAGTGAATATGTGCATATCTATGCATGCACAGAAAACGTGTCCAACTTTGCTGTCATTACTTTAGCCTTGCAAGTCTACAATGTCTGTCAAACAACCAGACAGCAAATGTATGTTGTATGGAATGATGTGGGAACACAGTTTAGTATTCTGAGAACATAAATATGCAGTATGAAGTACATAGAACATATTGGAGGGACAGAGACATTGCCCAAAGGTGGCTACCCATCTGCAGTAGGCTGCACATCCAGATCATGCAGATCACCACCATTATCTTCTGTTGTTTTTGGAGTTTCTGAAGAAGTTGGTATACATTATAACTGACGAAAAGCTTGTGAGAAGCTTAATTTAATAAAACGTTTTATTTCTTTCACTTGGCGTCTGGAGATTTACTTTGCAGTTCCTGAGGTTCGGAGAAGTGTTGTCCATCTCTTCTTTTTTATAGTGAGATCACCACCATTATGCTGCTGAATGCCAGGCTGCATGAATTGCTGTGAAACTGTCACCTAACATGGATTACTGCCACTGTGGAGCTTGACGTAGAAATCTTAGACATCTGTGTCATCTGAGACAATCTTATATTGTGATGCAGCAGCTGTGCTCCTAATCATCATCAGGTCAGTACCCCAGTCAAATGCTATGAGCCTCAGAACTCAAACCATAATACATGGAAACAACAAATGACTGGTCACTGGTCTGATTGCTAATTAAGACATCTACCTGGAAAAGACTACAACAAACCTACAGAAACTTGCATCATGTGACAATTGTGTGGCTCAACAAACAGGCTGTGTCTCACTTCTTATCTTGAGCTTGGTGCTAACATTTTGCTTCTGGTGAGATACAAAGAACAGGAGCTTTGTATCCCACCACAGTGAGGCCGTGTTTGAGACCAGCAGTAGAAGTAGCCAGGCAGTAACAATTCAGGTGACTCCCTTCTTTTCAGCATTCTTTATAAGGTAATTGTTCTTTCCCAGTATGCACTACTTGATTAGTGTGTAAATTCAGAATAACTGCCTAAATACTCCATCCTTAACTTTACAGGGTGTACATATTACTTTCCGCTTCAGTGTTTGGCAGTGTTCTATGCAGAACCAGACACCTTGGGTGACATTTTTCTCGGAAACCATGATGACATTAACTCCGGTACCAAGTTGCACACAGGACAACCAGCATGTCAAGCATTGTCTCCATAGTTGCAGAACAGATACTTGTGACATTGAGCAATATTCTTAATACAACTGTGCAATAAATATTAAAGGATATGTTGCCATGGATATGAGGATTCCCACTGTGACCTTTACTACCAAGTGGCTATGGGCATCCTGAGGCAATGTAGAAATCAAAACATGTTTACTGACAAACAGTTCATTATCAAACCAACTGATATGGTATGTGAGAAATGTATATGCACAATGTCATTGGAGGCAAAGCTCTCAACATAAAAGTACTCCTAATGTCAATAAGGTAGTCAGTGATACACACGCTGCACCCATCATACCAAATACAAAGCAGATATGAGCTGAGGGACTGACATGTAACCTACATAAATCACAAACACCTCATAGAGAAACTCCAGATAACAAATACCCTCAGCAGCCCCATATGCAGTCTGCAAAAGCAACGTACATATCAACACACAGAGCAACATGTCATGTATGAGCAACCTATAAGCCCATAACTCAAGCCAACACACTATCCAACATTCTAGTCATTGCTGACTTCATGCAAATGAGGACCTGTCATTGAATCCCACACTGACACAAATGCTCTCCAGGAGGGGCTGACACAGACATACAGCTGTCATCAGAGCCATGGGCTAACACTAAATACCAAGAAATGCATAATACTATCCTTTGGGAAGTCAGCCACCCCTGGTAACTACTATATTGCCAGCACACCTGGAACTGTTGACCGAGTAGTCAGTGACTTATTGGCAAGGATAGGGATCTCCCCTTTGCCTGCCATGTGTCTGTAATATTGTGGACATCATTCTATGCTGTGCAACCTAAAAGGTATGGCATGTAAATCCAAGGAAGGTATTGTTCTGCTGTAATTGGCATTCAAGAGACCTACCATTAGTGTGATGCCACCTTTGGTATGTAACTAGCCAGGCATATCAGACAACTGTAACACCCACAGAGGTTCCTCAGTAAAGCACTACATGGTTTACATAACGTCCTATGAAGACCACATGAAGGCTCTATCCATGTAGTCTGTCTCCTACATGCTTTGAAGGGGTAGTGTATGCCTGTCATACAGGGTGGTGTCAGACTGCACTGTGGACCACTTGCATATGGACAAAACAAGTAGCACCAGAATTACCTGTTCTACAGACTTACACCTTGAGAGTGGTATATAAAGGACATGCTGAACAGACAGGTATGCAATCCATAGACTACACCCTAGATGGAACAGGCTCCACATCCATGTGAAGCACATTTCCGCCCTAATGCAAATCAAGTGCAAGTTACACAATTGGATGGTGTACAGGACAATCATACCTGCTTGTGGACCAATGTCTGCAATGGACACAGGGAAACTATGGATGGTTCAACCCCGATGCCCTGGCTTGTAGATGTTTCAGCTCTTAAAACTCTGCTTACACTTATCAATGGTATCATCCCTTGACAGTGTTTAGGGATGCATGGCTAGGCTTAAAGGAGTCCTTGTGTTCATTAACCTATTAAACTCATATGAACATGAGTACAATGCCCCATTTGGCATGTACCTCACTAGACACCTGCAACAACTGGAGAGGCCACAAAAGTACCTCACAAAGAGAATCCTAGGCCTTAAACACTTGTCCTATATGGACAGACTCAAAACACTCTAACTATTCTCTGTCTCATATCGCCTACTTAGAGGCGATCAATGCTTGATTTAGAAAGCCATGTCTGACCGAGCTCTGTTAAAAATGCTACATCTAAAGAAATCTCAATCCCTCTGCACCACACGCTCCAGGGACCTCAACCTCATTACCACAATCAACAGAATGTACTGGAGGGACAGGTTCATAACCCAGAGACTGCCCATACTATGAAATAGACTTCTCATACATATCAAACAGAGCACCTCACTGGCCCTCTTCAACAGAAATCTTGATGTGTGGCTGGGAAATAGAAAATTCACCCCAGGGATAACTCCAGAGGCTCTACTTGACAGATGCACTGGGAACTAAGGTTGGGTGGCATGATGCCAGGGTAATACTATGGCTAGGCCTGTAAACGCTCCAGGGCCATTAGTCTAGTACACACCCATGAACTTATGAACCCTGGAGCCTATACTGTGTTACCTTTCTGATGGCACATGTCTTGTGTGCTGACATTCAATTCTGTGCTCTGACCTTGATGAGTTGATTGCAGACATATACCCATAGGTGTATCCTACACAATCCTATAAACATTTCCATGTGATACCTGTCATTGTGTGACTACACAGTCATTACAACAGCATTCATCATAATGTCCACACACTTTTATGGTATAATCATTATAAATGGCAATGTACAAATTCTGAAAATGAGCAGTACAAGTAGCATGTCTAAAGCAACATTGGATGGAAAAAAATCATATTAATGTAGATAATCACCCTGTGCATCAGACACATAGCTTTATTTCTCTGCATCCATTAGTGAGATGAGAGGGATATGGCACAGGTATCATCACTTGTACGGGCTATTGTGTAGGGGTGCAGGAGACCTAGGTTGACCCAATAGGTTGGCAAGCTTGTGTGTGAGTCAGGAAGGGATGCAGGTGGAATGGACCATGGAAATGTGTCGTGTGTGTCTGTAGGTGACCTGAATGTGACAGTGGTGTGTGAGTGTCTGTGTATACACAGCCAAGCTCAGTGCTAGCCCTATGTGTCTGTATGCTGGACAGCTGTGAGCTGTGCATGGTAGAGTTGACAGTTCACCATATCCATCCTCAAACATGTAAACTGGCACTGCCAGAAGTTGCAGTGGCACCTCTACACCCAAGGTCAGATGCTGTGCTACTACCTGAGGGTGACTGCTGTCGGGTGGGGATGTGTTCTCCATGGGACTACCCAGGACCACGAACCCATGGCCTGCCACATCTTGGTGTGGACAGCATAATTCCCTCTGGAGTGCTGGATATAGTGCCACTACGGGAGTGTGATTGTGCATGGCCACGTTGACTCCCAGCAGATGTAGTTGCTGACCTACATCAATGAGGCCAATGCTCAACTCCAGCCAGATGTTCCATCACAGAAAATGTGCATTCCAAGACGGATAGTGTGCAATCTGTCTCAGACCAACGTCTTTCCACTGCATCAGTGAACCAATCCAGGGTATCAGGAATCTGGTGGAGACAGTGACAGATGTCAGACTGCACTGCATCCACAACCCTGAGCATTCATCTGGAGTTCCTTTCTGAATGTGCTGTGCCTCCATGACAACCCTAAACATACGCTGAGTGACATGAGATGAGACACCTGCAACTGGTACTGGAGGGACAGTAGGCCTCCTTTGAGCACCCCTATCTATCTGCCTGTGTGGAACCTCACCAAATGTTTGGCTATGGCCAGTGTTGACAGTCATTGCAGCCACAGTAGACACATTCCCTGTTCAATCTCCCCACCCTCCGACTGTCCAATATCTGTAGCTACAGGGAACTGGGTATGCATAGGCATACTAGCTGTGTACAGTGATAATGAGAGTGAATGAGGGATGTTAACCCCTGTGTCAAATTCAGCCCCTGCAACCCCCAGCTGTGCCTCACTTTGGCCACCATCATCATCAGAGTTTGAAGAGACATTGACATCAGGTTGTGAAGGGACAAAGACCAACCTCTCTGGTTACCTGTGATAAAAAGGGAAAAGCATTACATTAATACCTGCACTACTGTGCTCTGCAGTACTGTATTGCAATATATGTTAAGCTGTATACACTGCTGTCACTATTACACACTTGTATAACCCACAGCCTCATACAGTAGGACATGAGGACATTATTTTCTAACCCCCCATCTGTGATCATTTGGAAATAAATGTTCTTTAAGGAGGAATCTTATGAGCAAAACATAAATGATGGACACTGTTGACATTCTGCAAAACTCTGCACAGTTGACAGTTGTGGCGATCTGTAATGTCCTGACAATACTGTGAAATCAATCACTTGTGGTCATACCTACAAGCTATATGTATGAGTCTAAACTGTGCAGAGTCAGAACATATCTGTACAGCTGGCAGTCATGCATACAGTACATCAATCCAGCCAGCAGGCCTATGATGACACTTGAGTGAATACAATAAACTAAATCTACATCTCTGACAAAACAGTGTTATGCTTACCAGCAACAGAAGCATGGCTTCTTCCTATTCCTGACTATCCTGGAAAAATGTGAGGGAATGGTAATGTACACAGCAGTACACATGACAGTATAACAGAGCTAATACTTCAAAATATCTCACATTTACATTAGCTGCTATGTTAACAGGTATGTGGGTCACAAACTGTGTATGAACTTAAAACTGCAGCTAAACTCCCCTCAAAAGACCTGACAACCATGTAAAACTACTCTGAATGCTACAGTAATCCACACACTGAATGCTACAGTATTCCATTGCTGATCTAACTATGCATACCTGAACTCTCCTCTTGAGTGGAAATGGTTGCACTTACATCCACAACATATGGGGTGATGGAAGCCTGGGAACTGTCCTGTGTTGCAAGGTTCACAAGGAATTCTTCAGTGGCTGACAGAGGTTGTTCTGCTGCAGGCCCACCACCAGTGACCTGACAATCCCTGGCCACATCCACTGACATCTGCATGTCAAGTTGATCATGTGGTGGCACGGTATCGCACCTGCTCATATGTGCAATTCTGGTGACCCACAGCATTAATGTTATACACCAGTTCATCCCACAAGGCTGTATGATCTTTCCCATTTGCTCTCCCTCTGGACAGCAGGACTTGGTGATTGGTGGTGTTATCTGAAGCCCTCAATAATGAGGTCATTTTCTACCTCACTGAAAGGAGAACAGCATCTGGCATGCATGATATCTCCTGAAATACAAATAAATGAGAACACATGTCAGGATCACATGCATGGGAGCACAGTATGTAAAGATACAGCAGTGAAAGACGCCTATTGGTATTCCCTGCTTGATTACGCATCTGTTAATCAACAGTGTGTCAAACATACAAAGGTTGTGGAAGCAACTAGGATAGTAGCAATAGTGATCCACTGTTGTTTGTGACAAGACAGACACCACATGTGATCACACAGCAAACACAGGAGTCTATTGTAGTGTGTCCCATAGCAGGGAACCCCCCCACCTATAACATATATAAACAACACTGCCAACCAAATAGCAGGGTACTACTGCAACTGCTAACAAAGGAAGTATCCAGCAGACCTGTGTATCTAGTTAACAGACAACATTATACCCTTGCTGTACTCTACATCCTCTGTAGGTGTAACACAGCTGGAGATCACTGGCATGTCATCAAAACATTTCTAAGAAAGGCTTACTGATGTAATCTCCATTCACCCTAAGTATATTCAAGCATATGCATCATGTTGAAAACAAAATGGTTACATGTATGATGGAGTACAAAACTCCTCTGTTGAAAGATGCAACTATATGAGTACTGTGCAAACAAGTTAAGCATACAAACTAACTCTTGTACACAATAGTTCCTCTAATAGGTGTTTGACTTTTTAGATGGTTCTCATTAGCAGGTGCTTGCCTCTGAACCAATATGTGGTTCAGGAATGCTACATGCAGCATATACAGCTGATTTGCAGTATAATCAGCCAATTCCATGCAACTACTCAACAATATATAAGGCCTCAATGTAGAATCCATGTGCTTTCTCACATTTTGGGTTGGAAATTACTGGGGTAGAGATTATGTCAGCACAGAGAGAATGTTTGTAGCAGCTACTTTTTACAGAGGTGCATGCAACAGGCTGAAATTGATGCTGCTGAAGCAAGCAATAGGCATAGTTAGATAGGCTGCAGAATTTGCAGGGCAGCAATACTTAAAAGTAACTGTGAGACCTGTGGCAGTCTTGGTGTACATCCAGAGACTGATTGAGGGAATCCATCTGTAGAATATGTATGCATGTTGTACCTTTAAGAAGCATTTCCAAGGATAGCATGTGCATATAAATAGCAAGCAAGTGCTAGCTTCAGTGCCATTTTGAGAGTGCAGCCAGAGAATGAGCATGTATATGAGAGAGTCAGTTTGTTTTATAAGTTTATCTAAGTTAAAGTTAATGCCTTATTCCTGATGTGTTTGTATATAATAAAGCTGCTTGAACAGAACCCATGAATGTTCATCTGTTTTAACCTGACTGGACGAATGACATGGAGTCAGAACCAGGATTCCAGAGACTGCTTTTTGAGATACGAGGTGCAGAACCAGCAGTGAAAGTAAAATAAGACAAACAATAGCAAAAAAGGCCCAGAAACAAGCTAAAGGTAATGAAAACTTGCACAAATTATTATTTTGTTAAAAAAGATAAAACAGAGCATTACAAGGGCAAATAATTCATTACTAAGCAAATGAATAACACAGAATGTTTATTAAGCAAATGAAAAGCATAAAAAGTTTATTAATTAAATGAAATGTTTGAAATTAAGATATCTGATAAAATGATTATCAGAAAAGCCTATAGGAGGTTCAGAGTCACCTTGGAATTGCAAAATGAGCATACTTAGAGTAAAACAAGCACAAGAAAAGACATTAAATGGGAAAAACAAATATAATAAAGGGCAGAAAGGGGATATTAAGCATAAATAAAGCAAGGCGACTGCATGTTTTTTTAGCAAATTACAGTGTTTTGGCATAAACCACTATTTCGCATTGATTAAAGCTTTGAAGTATTGCAAAGTTTTTAAAAGTGCTTACAGTGCATGTTTATTACTATGCATTTATTCTGAAGAGTTTATTGTGTGCAAAGTGGAACTATTTTATGAAGCGCAGTCAAAACACAGCTATTTCAAAAGGTTTATTGTGCTGGGTGTGTCTATTCTCAAAGGGCCACCATTAGAGTGTTTCTTGCACCGTAAAGAGTTATTTAGTAAAGTACAGCCATTTTGGAAGTGTTTCAGTGTGCTGTGTTCTGTTTATTCACAACATGCAGTTACTTCAAAATGTTTCTTACTCTGAGCTTCATCTACTGCCCATTTTATTCATGCAGTGCAGTTATTTGAAGTGTTTCTTACCTAGATAAGAGGTGATTTCTCAAAGTACAATAATTTCAAGAGTGTTGTTGTGCCATGGAGACTTATTTTGCAAAGAATTTCATGGAGTTCAATTACTCAGAGGCTTATTGTGCTATTGGGCATAGTTACAAGTACTGGCATAAATTTATGGCATATATATGTATGTGCATGTGCTCATGCATACTTGCAAAAGCCTTCACTGATGTGTTAATATGGCAGAGGCATTTCACAAACCAAGTCCACTTGTATTTGATCAGACTATTTCAGAGAACTGGAGAATATTTGAGCAAGAGTATGATATTTTCATACAAGTGGTTTATTCAGATAAAGATGCATGCACCAAGGCATTCATTTTGCTAAACCTAGCTGGGTCAGAGCCCATTGATAGAGAGCTTTCATTTGTGTATGCACCGGCAGTGTGTGATGGAGAAGGTGAAAACCATTATTGCTGTTCAGGCTGAATCAAGGGGAGACCCTGAGTGTTTGAAGTGTAAATTCAGAGAAATGTCCAACCCCCAGAAAAATTTTACATTAGAGAGGCATTTGTTTTACACAAGAGACCAAAGGCCAGGAGAAACATTTACAGCTTATATTACTGACTTGAGAAATAAAGCCACAACTTGCATGTTTGGTTATTTATAAGATGAGCTAATAAAGGGCAGACTTGTGTGTGGTATTAATAGTGCTGCTGTGAGAAAGATTTTGCTTCATGACAGAGATTTAACATTGAGCAAAACCATTGAGATTTGTCAAATCTGTGAAGTTACAGAAAGGCACACAAGTATGCTTGCTAGTGAAAAGAGTATGATTTCAACAGGCTCCAGAGCAAATGTAGACAGCATGCATCATGTGGCAAGAAGAAACAGGCCTAAGCACATGGTAGCTGTAGCTCCTGTGGGTGTGGCAGGGAAGTCCCATAGTTTTCCAGCAAGTTCTTAGACTAGTTCAGTTAAAGGAGCATGATCAGTACAGCACAAGGGTAAGTCAGCAAAACCCAAGTCAAGCTTCATTGTTAAATGGCATAATTGTGGTGCCAAGCACGAGTCTAAAAGAGAAAGGTGCTTGGCATTTAGTCAGCAATATCACAAGTATAAAAAATGGAATCAGTTTCAAAAGTTTTCCAAGTCAAGTAAACCATACTCAGTTGCAAAGAGAGGTCACTTAAAAAGCAAGTTGATCATATAGAGAGCTGCAAGTCTACTTTCTATGTAGATGGTGTATCAGTAATTAGTGGAAAGGTTAATGCAGTAGACTTATTAGCAAAGAGCAAAGTGTCTTGTACTGTCCTGATATGTGGTAAACCCACTGAGCTTAGGGTAGACACTGGTTCAAAGTGTAATGTTATGTCAACAGTTTTGCCAAAGTAAGGGCTGGTGAGCAACTTAATTTGGCTAGTTGTGCAAGACTTGTTCCCTGTGGAGGTGAAGAAATTCAAACGGAAGGATCAGTGGTGCTTTCATGTTATTTGGCTGGGAATAGTTTCAAGTTGCTGTTTTACATAGTCCAAAGACATGTGCAGTCATTTTTGGTCTCAAAGATAGTTTGAGAATGGACTTGCTTTACTTCACTAAAGAAGTTCATCATATAAGCACACGTCCCAGCTCCAGTTTCACTGATGCTATTTTCTCAGAATATGCTGATATTTTCAATGACAAGTTAGGCAAGCTTCCAGCTGTGTATTCCATGAAGTTAGACTCAGAGGTCAGTCCAGTGGTCAGGCCAGTAAGGCGAGTTCCAATAGCCATGCAGAGCAGTGTTAAAATTCAGTTGGTAAGATGGTGCAACAATGTGTGATTTGTCCAGTTACAGAACCAAGTGAATGGGTGTTGTCTATGGCAGCAACTCACAAAAAAGGATCAGATAAAATCAGAATATGTATTGACCCAAAAAGATTTGACTAAGGCATTAAAGAGGCCTCATCATCATATGGGAACTCTCAAGGAAGTCGCAGCCCTGATACCGAATGTCACTGTATTTTCTGTCTTGGATGCAAAGAATTCATTTTGGCAAGTGATGCTTGATTGCAAATCTTCATTGCTGACTACATTCAGTATCCCATTTGGAAGCTATAGATTTCTCAGGATGCCATTTGGAATACATTCTGCAAGTGATGTCTTTCAGCATGCAATGGAGCAGATCTTTTCAGGTTATCCCTGTCTCATAATAGTTGAAGATTTATTTGTCGGAGGCAATGGTGAAGCAGAGAATGACAGAAACCTCAAGAAATTCTAGATAGAGCACGTGTCGTGAAGTGAACTTAAAGCTCAATCCTCTAAAGTACAAATTCAGACTACCAAAAGTTACATATGTAGGTCATTTATTTACTAGCACTGCAAGTAGCTATTCTTGAGAAACCAGCACCAGATGATGTTCAAGGTCTACAGCATTATTTTGGCATGGTCAATTATTTAGGCAAGTTCATATCAGATTTCAGTGAACTGACAGCACCTTTAAGAGAGATGATGCACAAAAATGTTGTATGGTCTTGGCTAAAACAGCACCAGAGAGTTTTGAATGATCTCAAGCAGAAAATTGCTACTCCACCTATACTAAGATACTATGATGTCAATAGACCAGTTACTCTTTCCTGTAATGCTTCAAAGAGTTTGGTCTTGGTGCAGTTATTCTTCAAGAGGACAGACCAGTAGTCTATACATCTAGAACTCCTACCAAAACTGAAATACAATGTGCTCAGATTGAGAAACCACTTTTGGCAATCGTGTTTGCATGTTCAAAATTTCTTGATTATATTTATGGTCAAAATATCCAGATTGAAACTGATCATCAACCTCTAGTTACTATTTTAAAGATGCCTATGCATTCTGCTCCAGCAATATTGCAAAGAATGATGCTCAAATTACGAACGTACAACTTCAAAATGGTCTATACAAAAGGCAAACATCTTTATTTGGCTAATACCTTATCCAGATCACCCAGAAATACAATGGAACAACTGTTCAGCGAAACAATAAAGCCACAGAGAGAAATGTAGGCAGACTTCCATTTAATAGTAAAAGCCACAAAACAACAAAACACATAAACATATTCAAAACTTTGTTTTCGTTTCTAGCGCTTCCTCAGATGTGGGCTGTCACAAACCAATCCACTTCATTACTTAGAATCCTGATACTTTTTTTCAGGAGTCTAAGTAATGAAGTGGATTGGTTTGTGACAGCCCACATCTGAGGAAGTGCTAGAAATGAAAACGAAGTGTTGAATACGTTTATGTGTTTTGTGACTTTTACTATTAAATAGAAGTCTGCCGATATTTCTCTCCGTGGCTTTATTGTTTCGCTGAACAGTGGCTTCCAGGTTTATTCTTTGGTTTGTGTGATTTTTCCTTGTTTACCTACTTTTTGGATTTATTTGTGAAATACAGTGGAACAGCTTGATGAAGGGAATTTTGACTTTGATGTCATGGAAGTGCATCATTTTTCTACCATAAGACTTCATGAGCTGAGAGATCATACAAAGACTGATCTTGTTTTGCAAAAGCTCAACCACTACATCCAGGTAGGATGGCCATCAAAGCAATCCAGTGTACTGCCTGAAGTACAACCTTGTTTTCCTTACAGAGATGAGGTGTTGATGGATGATGACATTTTCAAAGGTTCTAAAGTTGTTGTTCCTGCTTCCTTACAATGTGAATATATCCAGATTTGCATTGTGGTCGCCAGCATTCTAAATCTACCAAAAGAAGGGTGAGAGGACTAGTATTTTGACCTTCTCTAGCAAATGACGTTAACAAAGTAATTTTATCTTGTTCAGAATGCAATAGTACTAAACCACATATGCAATAAGAGCCACTTCAGCTAAGTCAAGTTCCTGAACTACCTTGGTCAACAGTAGACACTGACATATTTAAGTGGAACAATCAGCATTACTTAGTGTTGGTTGACTCTTATTCAAACTGGTTTGAGATAGATTTACCTAACTTAACATCCACTGCTGTTATTACTAAGTTAAAACATCATTTCTTAGTCCATTGTAGTCCACATAAGCTTATCTCTGACAATGGTACGCAATTTGCCAGTCAGTTGTTTCAAAATTTGTAAAAGAATGGGACTTCGTACATGTTACTCATAGTCCTGAATACCCATAGTCAAATGTACTAGCTGAACATGCAGTACAGAATGCAAAGCAATTATTAGAGAAGTCAAAGTGTGACAATACCCACATCTGTTTGAATTTACTCAATCTCAGAAATATACCCCTTGACGATATACTTGGCTCGCCTGCTCAAAGACTTTTACCGAGGTAAACCAGAACAACCTTGCCTATCATTTCTAGTTTTTTGAGGTCTAAACCTAAAAACAGCAGAGCAATCAAAACCCAACTACTCAGAAAAATTAATTTTAAAAGTCCATTTATGATAAAATTAGCAGATTTCTTCATCCATTGAAAGATGGAGAGACAGTGAGGATGCAAACGGCGAAATGTTTTGCCAGATTGGTCAAGTAACAGGTTTATGTACCGAGCTGCGATCTTATTTCATGGAATCTGAGGGTATGGAGTACAGAAGAAATTGCAGACATCTTCCTGTATCAGAACTGATATTGCAGCATTGTTCCTGTGATACAGACTTTAGATCTCAGAGCAATCCAGACAATGTTCCTGTTCCAGAATGTGTCTTAACTTCCATTACCAATTCTGATGATGTTCCTGTTGTTCCCAAGGTTGAACATTCAGCAGAGACAGTCCCAGTTGCTAGACCTAACTCTAAATTCTATGTCACACAATTTGTTTGCATCTTTATACCTAGCATGAAATACACAGCAACCGTGACATAATTGTCTATATGCATCTAGTTCTGTATAATTGCATGTCGAAGAATTATCTTGTATTTATTGCATGTCAATGTCATCAATGAAGTATGATTCATTTCTCAAAGAGGGAGGATGTCGAATATGCATATGTGTTGTACCTTTAAGAAACATTTCCAAGGACAGCACATGCTTATAAATAGCAAGCACATGCTAGCTTCAGTGCCATTTTGAGAGTGCAGCCAGAGTATGAGTATGTATGTGAGACAGAGTCAGTTTGTTTATGTTTATCTAATTTAAAATGAATGCTTCATTCCCAATGCATTTGTGCATAGTAGAGCTGCTTGAACAGAGCCCACAAATGTTCATCTATTTTAACGTGACTGGAAGAATGACACCATACGACTGGAAAGTAAGGTATGTGTTTAAGGTAAATATGTTAGACAAAGGTATCATTAACAGAGTAAAGGGAACATACTTGTTGTATCATAGAACAAGGTAGTGGGTACACTAACCATTATGTCAACCAGTCGGGTAACTGCCAAGTCACATGTTGTGTCATGGTAGTCATCTGGAACATGTGTGCTGGCAACCATTGCTTCTAGCATGAGCTCCAAATATCTATGTGACTTACGCTTCCATGGTTCTCTGTAATATCACAAGCAGATCATTGTGGGCTGCAGTCTGATATGACTGGGCCTCATTTGAATTACATAATTTAAAATCCTCTGGGAATTCATACTGTTGCATAACCTGACATTCTATGCACTTTCTAGTGTTGTAATAGGAACAGTTTAAATATGGTCTATCTGCAGGCCTTTGACTGCTATTATTTAGAAGCAGGCTTTCAAACTGTATTGCTTTGGGTGGATAAATAGGTCATGAGACAGTCATACTTATCAGAATTTATACTGGTGATGTACACATACATGTATTTTAAATGTTAGACATGGCTGTATTTGAACCCAAGACCACGTGGACCAGAAATTAATGTTTTCACGGCATTTAGCAGATTGAGCTACTCATTCACTGTTATTGTAGGTGTATTTTTACATGTTGTACATATAACTGCACACTTACCTGCGGTTACATAGCTCACTAACATCTATTATTTGTGTACGGATTTATAGTGATGTATTTCTCTACTAGAGACACGGCTAAACTCCTATTTTTCCATTAATCTAGAAGCAGGTGTATTTTTGCATGTTGTAGATATAATTGCACAGTCACCTGCTGTTAGATACCTCACTTACATCTATTCTTATGTGCATGGCTTTAGAGTGATGTATTTCTCTACCAGACTCCCATTTACACTACTATTTTTCCACTCTTATAGCTGATTTGTGTGATGCACAGCATGGCTTAAACACCCGTAATAATGGAAACTTGACAATTACTATGTTTTGCTTAAAACAGCTGTGTGGCTTGGGGGCTTGATGCACTGTTCTGCAGGTACAATTTTTGAATGTGATTACTATTTTTTCAAAAACATATAAATATACTGCCATTTAGCTGAGCTTAGCAACATGCACAAAAATTCTTTAAAGAAAAGAAACATGAGGAGCTAGGACAGTGGTGAAATGGAGTGCAAGCAGGGGGAAAAACAGTGAAAGGCAGGTAGGCATGTGCAGGAAGGGTGTAGGAAAGAACCATAGCTATCCATTTATGTATGGCAACAACTGTGCACTTTAACAGATTTCTATTTTTAGCTGTCTAGTGGAAGTCTATTGCTTAAGTATGCCTTACTACATCTAGCTAAACAATGCACTGCATCATGCAAACAAGCACATGTAAAAAAATATATTAATATTGAATGCATCTAATTTCTATTTTTAAATGTCTAGCAGATGTCTAATGCTTAAGTATGCTGCACTATGCTTAGCTAAGCAATGCACCACAGCATGCAAAGAAGCACAAAAAAAAGAAAAAAAAAAGAAAAAATGTATTAACATTGAATGCATCTGGTTTCGATCTTTACATACATGCATGCATACATACATACATACATACATACAGATGTTTCAAGCATGGGCATTAAAGCCCTTCCAGCTTGCCAATATGCCAAAACACTTGTTCCCATAATAAATGTCCAGGCTGTTCTTAAAAATATCTAAACTAGTACTTGCTTTAAGGTAATTTGGTAGTCTGTTCCAAGCATCAGCTACTCTGTCAGAGAACCAATTAGTACACTTCTCATTCCTATAGAATCTTCTACATAGGTTATCTGACGATTCTCTAGTACTTTTTGATAACCCCAAACATTCCAAGAGGTAGTGGTCCCTAAATGCCCTATATACCTGAATAAGATCTCCTCTTAAATTTATTTTATTTATTTTATTTTACATTTGTTAACTGTGAAAGTCCGACTGGACACATATCCATTTTCAGTGGAGGCCCGGGGAGAAAAGCTCCAAGTTATCCAAAGCATTTAATAGCAATATTAATAGAGATTTTGATATATAGTAGCAACTAATTAAGCAGTTAACATGAAAGTAGCAGTAAATAATTGAAAGTTCTCAAAAACATTTAGTACCAATATCAAAAAATTTAGATATTAGTGAGAAATAATTAGGTATTTAACAAAGATATAGCAATAGATCTATTTACAAAATTATTGTAGCCATTTGGGGAGAAATGGAGGTTAAAATGATCTTAGGAAGTTAACACTGGGTTACAGTCAAAAAGCTAGTTGAATGTCCATAGTTAAGACATGAAAATCTTTATGAAGCAGAGATTGAATAGTCAGGAATTTAGTAGAGGTATAAATGAAGGATACCCTTTTACAGTTGGTAAGGAAAGAAAGCTAAGAGAAGTTTGTGGGATAATGATTATTTAGTCGGGGTTTAGACATGGACATAGCCATTGTGTAAGCATGTGTGTTTTTAGAGCTTTTTTGAATTGAGGCAATGAGCTATTGGAAGTTATTTCTGGAGGAAGGGAGTTCCATTTTTTTCCAGTAAAGTTGGAGAACAAGTAATCTCCAGCGGTGTTGTTTGCTTTTATAGTTTGAACTAGCATTCTGCTGGATGAGCGGAGGGATGTTAGGTTATTATAAGGGGTGATAATGTTAGTTAGAACTGGAGTACTGTTTGGTTGGTATAGGATTTTATGAGTAACTATGAGTTGGTTGTAGTTTATTTGATTGGGTAGCTCTAGCCAACCTAGTTTGTGAAGATTGTTACAATGGTGGGTTCTGTATGTGGAGCCTGTGGCAAATCTAGCTATATTGGGAGACATAAACTGAAAGGTGAATATTTAATACAGCACACGGTGACAAGTTCAGATATTTTAGTCTTTCATAATAACTTAGATTTTCACATCCATGGATGCCCTTAGTAAATTTCTGCTGTACTCCTTCCAGTTTATTCATGCTTCTTTTCTTATAGGGTTTCCATATTGTTATTCCATACTCAAGTTTGGGTCTAATGTAACTAACAAACAATGATGTCATTATGTTTGATTTCCTAGACTTTATAAATCTTTTTATACAACCAATAGTTCTATAACTATCATTAACCAATTGGTTGATATGATTAGAAAAACTCATAGCTGAAATGACCCATATACCCAGGTCCTTAAATGAGTCTACAGTTTCAATCACTGTGTGCTGTATTAAATATTCACCTTTCAGTTTATGTCTCCCAAATATCATATGCTTAGTTTTTGATGTATTTATCAACATATTATTCTCCTGTGCCCAAATGGTCAATTTAGTTAAATTATTTTGCAGACATGCCTTATCTGTAACACTTGTAATTAGTTTACCCAATTTCAGGTCATCAGCATATAGACTGTAGAACACCTCAGATGAAAAAGTAATGTCTGAAAGATACAATCTAAACAAGTAAGGGTCTAGTACAGAGCCCTGTGGGACACCTTGACTGTAACCAAGGATTTCACCTGTCCAGTTGGTGTGTGATACTTGCCATGTCCTATTTCTAAGCCATGCAGCTATCTTTAGATGTCTAGCAGAAATCTGATGTTTATGCGTGCAAACCTAAGCATAGCTAAGCAATGTGATACACTGCTCAAACAAGCACATATATATAAAAAAATAAATAAATAATGATTTAATGACATAAAATGTCTTGTACACCTTTCAGCCAAGGTGAACAGGATGAAAGGTATGTGGCTGCACCGTTAGTCTAACACGGATTCAATGTCCATGTTGCTGTGACCTCCCTTAGGCACACACCATAATTAATATGGATGGTGTGCTGCCAAGGGAGAACCATGTCTGTGTACATGGATACATTCCATGTAGGATCTACATGGATCCTACACAAACTTTATTGGATCCTGAGGTAAAATTATCAGGGGGAAGTTGTCAAAAATAAAAATATTATTTTATTTATTTTACATTTGTTGACCAGGAATGTCTGACTGAGCCGAGGCCCTTTTTCAGCAGAGGCCCGGGGAGAAAAGCTCCAGTACATACAAGTATAACATTAAGTACATTAGTATAGATTTTATACAAGTCAAATACAACTAAATCTTATACAGATAACAATCAGTTGTACATATATTAGTACTATATTGTACATAAAGTAAACTTAGAAAGTTGTCTGAATAACAGGAATTGTGTAAGCATGCATTTTCTGAAGGAAATAAAGCCTGAAACTAAAATGCATGTCATTATTTAGTAATAGGTTCATAGGTGTGTACTAGGCTAATGGTCCTGGAGCCTTTACAAGCCTAGAACATAGAAGTACCCTGGCATTGTGCCGCCCGACGTTAGTTCCCAGTGCCTCTGTCAAGTAGAGCCACTGGAGTGATCCCCGGGGTGGACTTTCTATTTCCCATCCACTCATCGAGATTTCTCTTGAAGAGGGGCAGTGAGGTGCTCTGCTTGACATGTATGGGAAGTCTATTCCAGAGCATGTGCAGACTCTGGGGTATGAATCTGTTCCTCCAGCATGTTCTGCTGATTGTGGCTATGAGGCTGAGATCTCTGTAGCATGTGGTGCGGAAGGATTGGGATATCTTTAGATGTAGCATTTCTAACAGAGCTGGGTCAGACATGCCTTTGTAAGTCAAGCAGAGATCGCCTCTTAGTAGATGATATGAGACAGAGAATAGCAGAAGTTTTTTGAGTTTGCCCATAAAGGACATGTGTTTAAGGCCCAGGATCCTCTTTATAGGTACTTTTTCTGGCCTCTCCAGCTGTTGCAGGTGACTAATGAGCTACATGCCAAATGGGGCATTATACTCTATGATTGGTCTAATGAGGGAAGAGTAGAGAGAAATGATGATCTCTTTCTTCCTGGATGCAAAAGCCTTGGTAATGAGATGTGCCACATAGGACATTCTGACCACAATGGCAATGTGGTGGTCGAAGGAGAGGTTGCTGTCAACCTGTGTCCCCAGGTCTCTTATAACTCTTTCAATATTCAGTGGGCTCCCATCAATGTGGTAATTAGTGGAAACTGCGTTTTCCCCGAAGGGGATGATGATGCATTTTTTGGCATTAAGCTTAAAGCCATGGTTTCGACACCAGTCATTGATCTTAATGAGGCCTTTCTGTAGGACGTCTGCATCACTTGGGGAGATAATAATGGCTCCCAGCTTGCAGTCATCTGTGAACTTGGTCAGCCAATGTCCCTTTGTGTTGGTCTGGACTTCTGAGAAGTAGATGCCAAACAGGAGAGGACCCAGGACCTACCCCTGTGGGACTCCACTCATGACTGGTCAGCAGTCTGACTTGGAGTCTGCTATTTTCACACTGTGGGTTCTATCTGTGAGCCAGTTTGCAACCCACCTAATGATATAGGGATTGATGCCTAGTTTGGTGAGTTTATTAGTAGTTCCTCAGTGAGGAATGGTATCAAAGCCCTTGGCCAGATTGAGGTAGGCTGTATGAACTGTCTTACCCTCATCCACAGCTCCAGTGACTGATTCAAAGAAGTCAACCAGGTTGAGCAGGCATGATCTACCTTTCACAAAACCAAATTGCGTGGGATCTAGAGTTTGGAGATTCCCTATATCCTTGTTAATTAGGTCCATGATGATGCGCTCCACAGCATTACATATCAGACTCATCAGGCTAATGGGGTGATCATTTCCAGCGTCTGTAGTCACTCCTCCTTTATGGAAAGCAACAAAATCAATTGATGCCAACTGCCAAAGGTGTCCCAAAGTGGTGCAATAAAGTAAGACGTCTTCAAGGTACACCACCACGAGCTTGCACAACCATGTCAACAGCGATAAAAATGCTCTTTATTTGAAGAAAAACAATAACTATGTTAAAAAGACATGAAATTCACAGCTGAGATGAGCACTTTCAGCTTAAGCCTTCTTCAGAGCATCCTTTATGGAGAGAGATGACTGTAGCAGTGCGCAGTATGGAAGGGACAAAGCCTAAGGTGAGGCTGTCAGTGAACAGGGCACACAGATGTGGTGCCAGTTCATTTTGTAATTCATGTAGAACACAACCAGGGATATTATTGGGTCCCATGGAAGCTGTATTCTTGGCCTTGGACAATGCACCTTTAACCTGTGCTGCAGTAATGACGGGTGCCTGGCATTCTTCTGGTATTGAGATTGGTCCTTTGGGGGGGGGGGGTTAAAGTTGGCACTGAATCTGTTGGCCAGCATGTTAGCAATATTTGTTGGCTCAGTATAGGAGATACCATTGTGCTATAACTCAGAGCAAATCTGGGTATTGCTGTTGAGATTCTTTATATAACTATAGAAGACTTTGTTGTTGTTTTTAGTGTCTGACACAATTCTACTTCATAGCTGGCTTTGGAGGTTTTGATGAGGGATCTCAATTTTTTGTTGAGGCTAATAAGGGAATTTTCCAGTCTTGGAAATTCACCTTTTCCTGCAACAGTTTCTTCCTTCTGTTGTAGAGTTTATTAATGGCAGGGGACCACCAGATTGGATTCCTTTTTCTGGAGCAAAGTGTCTTGGTTCTGTTGGGTATGGCTAGTTCCATGCATTTATTTATGTGTTCGTACAGTGCATTGGTGCATGATTTGGCAGTCATGAATCTATTTTCCATTGAGATAGGTGCCGTGAAGTTAGCCTCCTCTGTTTTTAGGAGCCCAAAGTCAGCCTTGGAGAAGTTTTTCATGGTGGTTACCTTTGCGGGGGGTGTGAGTGAGATGTGGATTTCCATGGTGATTAGTTTGTGGTCAGATCTAACCAGGGAGGAATTGACTATTGGTGTAGAGCAATGATTGCCCAAGTTAGCAATAACCAGGTCAAGGATGTTGCTTCCTCTAGTGGGGGTAAGAATGAGCTGGGCCAGGGCACTGGAACTGATGAATTCCAGGAAGCATTGAGCCAGTGCATTGGTATATGAGCAGTTTTCCCAGTTGATGGAGGGGTAGTTGAAGTCACCTAGTATGAGAGTGTTGAGTTGGATCTTAATAGTTTTCATGGTGTTTAAGAATGTGGACTGAGAGTCTTGGGACATGATTGGGGACCTATAGCAGGCTACGACCTGAATCACTGCCTTACCCAATGTTAGTTGTACCTGGGGTATCTCAGATGCGTTATGCTGGGATACTAATCTGGAGGTGTGCATATCCTTTATGAATATGGAGACACCACCACCTTTGGAGCTTTGGTCCATGTTTTGAGGCTGAAAGGTGTGGAATGAGTTATAGCATGGTAGCTCAGGGGTGCTTTCTGTTGCTTTAAGCCAGGTCTCCGTTACAGCAAAAATGTCGATGTTCTCTATTTTGAGAAGTGCTTCGAGCAAATGCATCTTGAGATTTAGACTTCTAGTGTTGAGCAGCATGACCCTCAGATTGCATTTATTTATAGCTGTTACGGCGGTAATTTGGTCTTTGAAACACCACCCAAAAAAGGCACAACAGGAGTGGCAAGAGCCTTAGCCAGTATCCAGAAACCCAGGGGTGACAGATGCAGGCCATCTCTGGCAAAGCATCGAGGTCTGTCATTCATGTCATCCCAAGCAGACAGATACCAGATCCCCTTAGAATGAGACCAGAAACGTAGCCAATTGTTGAAGTCAATCATTTTCTGTTTGTACTGTAGTATCATTCTGGGCGACAGTAGGATGTTGCTCAGGGCTAAGTTCATACCTGCCTGGGCCACATAATCTGAGACCTCCACCATGTTTCTTTTCGTGTAGTCCAGGGAGGTGAATCTCAGGTCATTCACACCCACATAGACAATGACAGAGTCATAATTGTACTTGTTGTGGGGTGACCTGAGTATGCGTTATGTGTTGGATTCTAGCACCTGACAGGCAGCTGACTATTACCTTCTCCTTATTCAATCTAGTGAGTGGGATATCAGTGTGCTTCCCTATTGAGTCACCTATGATTACTGTATTGGGCAAGCTGTTTTGCCTTAGGGGCTTAGGTTGAGGGGCACTCTGTGGAGGTGAGCTGTATGTCTTCTGGTTTCTCCTGTGTTGTGGTGGTCAAATGCATTTCTGCCTTGGAGGTCTCTGCTGTTTGGGTAAATTTCTGTCAAGAGCCTCTGCAAAGGTGGGTGTGTGGTTTGTGTTTTTATGTGAGGGCTGTAATGGTGGATTTTCTGGAGGGCTATGCATTCCATGTGGTGTGCTGCAGGTGTTGACCTTCTCCTCTTGACCTCTTGGCTTCCAATTTGGAGATATAAGTGCATCTCTCACAAGTCTTCTGAGTGTTTGGAAGTAAGAGGAGAGGGTTGACTGCGTACATGATGTAGTTGCTACACTGCTTCAGAATGCCCAAGTGCACCAGGTTAATAGGAGAAAATACCGGGAACTTCCCTTTAATCATGCTAGGAGGGGTGGTCTTAACTACTAATTAGTGGCGATATTTTCTTGAAGAATGACTAGTGCTGATGGCACTTAGGTGTGCTACAACAGTTATTACAAAAACCTGTTAAATTGCAAAGTGATTAGGCTATTTGAAGTTCAAGAGAGAAAGAACTAGCAATATCTAAGGGAAAAACTGAAGAGCAGATTTTCTGGCACTAGTAATAATTTGCCTCAGCTCAGCGCCATGGTGAGCAGCTTAAACAAGTACAGACCCACACAAATGCGAGCTTTTAACCCAGAAAGTTGAAAGGAATGGAAAACTGCCCAAACAGCCAATAAACTACAATTTCTAGGTCAGAAACCACTCAGACCTCCCTTCCTCAACCAACCTTCCAGGATACTTGAAGCTATTAACCTGTTCCACTATCTTCCCTTCTATCTCAATTTTCCTCTTCTTCTGATTTCCCCAATTTGCCATTACCACAGTCTTATCTGTGCTTAGTTTTATCCCACGTGGCTTCAGTTTTTCATTTCTTTCTCCTATCCTTTGCTAAAGTTCTTGCTCAGAGTCTGCCTATAGTGTACATTGTCTGCATATAGCAACTTTGTTGATCTGTCTCTTCCAACCTGTTTGCTAAAGTAGTTCATTACCAATATGAATAGCAGTGGGCTCAGAGCTGAACCCTGGTGCACACCTACTCTCAATGGGAACCCCTCTGTGAGACAGAACACTGTTTGTACTTGAGTCACTGGGTCCTTGTACATAGCCTGCAGTAATTCTACCAATGTTTCTTGGGACTTGGAATCACCATAGTACTGCCCAAATCAGCTTTCTTGGGACCTTGTCATATTCTTTCTCCAAGTCTAGGAAAGTTCAGTTGGACTATTTCCTCATCTCTAGCTTTTTCTGAGCTATCTGTCTCACTACAAACATCAGGTCGGTTGTGTTTCATCCTGATCTGAATCTGAACTGCTCATCTTCCATCTTACATT